>NC_052474.1:20964422-21164992 GCF_009730915.1 Dioscorea cayenensis subsp. rotundata
ATTATAGTTATAGATTTTATATTATCAGCCAGGCTGGGCGGATCCTCATGGGAGTGAGCTGTGAGATTTTCTCTGGGCGGAATTTTAACCGGGAATCTGGAGAGATGTGGGACGGACGGGATCTCATTCCCGCCTCCACTCTAATGCACCGTGATTCCTAGTAAACCCGTGTTCTGAGTCTCGTCACTTGTGTAAACATCAAGCAGCATTTATTATTTCCTTTTCCAAAATTACCCCAAGACTCTCATTGAAACTCTCTTTGACTTGAATATGAGAGAAAAATATGAATATATAAATTAGGAGTAATTTTAAAAAAATAACTAATTTTTTATTAAATTATGTGAAATAACTAACTTTTTTGGTATATAAAATTTGATTACTCACGATAGATAAAAAAGAACGGACGGAGTAATAACAATAACAACAATAATAGTAACAATTCTTCTTCCGTCCTCTTTTTGTATTTTATTCTCATATATTTTAATCTATTGATGATTCTTTCTAAATATACTTTTCACATTTTTTTAATAAACAAATGCGTGAATATTCCCTGCATTTTCCCAAAAAAAAAAAGTAATTGCATACTTTAACCTTTCTTAAAAAAATTAATTAAATTATACAAAACATACAAAGAATGATACAACTCATGCATCTCTTCTCAGATTCTCTCTGCGGAACAAGACTTCACACCAATATATATATATATATATATATATTTCACTTGCTATATCGTCTTCTTACTGCATTCGAAATCCCTGAAAAGACGATGAGAGAATTCTGAACAGTCCGTCCGGGTTGTCGGCTTGAACCTGAAATCGGCCAGTTTAAACATAGCTATTAAACATAAACCTTATCGGTTTGCCACGATCACACAATGTGGCAGATCAAAAGAAATCAATCGAATGTCTCAGTAAGAAGCCGGTCATCGACCAGTGATTTGAGTATGTTTATCTAAGGAACAATACGATAATGAGCAAATATGAGTAATCCGAGTAACATACCCAGTGTCCTGCATCTTCGAGTACGTGCATTTCTACCCCGGCTCCCTCATCAGCAGCCAACTCCTCTGCAGAATGAATACGCTGGATATCTTCGAGAGCCCATCTGTGTAAGCTTCTCTCTGCTTTCAAGAAATTCACATGAACACCGCGAGGCACGTCATCCACAATTTTCCTGCGTATTTTGAAAGGTGCAACTGAATCTATGTATATGATATAAATCTAAACAAAAGTAATGCTTAATGATGATTACCATAGATTTGTTTCTTCGTAAGACTTGAACATCTCAGAGATACCTTCGAGATCAAATATCCAAGAAAATTCTGTTGTCGGTGAAGCTTGAGAGCTAACTGGACGCAAATTTGTCACCACCCACTTCAAGAAAGTTATAAAATGTGTCAGATTGTAATATAGGAATCAAAGTAAATGCTTATGGTGTTCAGCTAATTTCTGAAAATTACAATTAATGAGGATAGAAAACCTTGATTTAGTAAAGATTAATCTTCAATTTGATGCATATCCAAAAAGCAAATGACATTAAATCATACATTTGTATTGTTAAA
This sequence comes from Dioscorea cayenensis subsp. rotundata, assembly GCF_009730915.1. NCBI lineage: Eukaryota > Viridiplantae > Streptophyta > Magnoliopsida > Dioscoreales > Dioscoreaceae > Dioscorea > Dioscorea cayenensis. The sequence continues at coordinate 20,965,984 of NC_052474.1, forward strand.
GGCTATCAATGTACCTTAGCTACATCAGTAGAGAATCCAGCTTGCTCAAGAGCTTGCACAACTTCCTTCTTTGAAGAAACCTGTCACAGAAAATGAATATCAGATAATAACTGTAACAAGATTTTAAATTTGATAAGCCTGAATGATGGTTGATCATATGCCCTTCCATTATTGCTCTTATATAAAGGAAGTATCTCACATTCCAGACATCATTCACACAGTTCAGTTTTAAATAAGAATTGACACTCTGGAAAATAAATCAACAAGGAAACATGCCTGCTCTGGCATTCGACTCAAGAAATCAATCAATTCAGCAGGGTGATCTTCACCATCTCCACCAGCATGGACTTTTCCTGGGGTGGAATCAAGAACCCATACCTTCAGGAAGAAACAACAACAGTAAAGATTATAAATTCCATGTATTTATCATGGGAATAAAAACGACAATAATAACTTCCTTCAAGAAGGAGATTTGAAACAGGCACCCTTTACTATTGTGACAGAATCTAGGCACATTGCAGAATTGGTAAAATACAATAGGTTGCCAGCTAAGGAAGAGTTTCTGTTTGTTTAACTGATGCTCATATAATAACAATTTTATTCTTACCCTAACAGGTCGTGCAAGAGGCTTTGCTGCTTGGTCCACCATGCTCAAGGCCACTTAAAAATGCACAAGATAACAGTTAGAAAACAAGAGCATTACGTCACAGAAGATCAAAAATATTGGATAATCAGGCTAGTGATTCATCTAGAAACTACCTTTGCCACCAAAACTGTGGCCAACTAAAACTCGAGGTGTTACTCTAAGTTGAGCAACCTGTGCCACCAAAAAGAATTCAATGTTCAAACACCAATAATTCAAGATATAAAGGAGCACATTAAAAAAATAAATCAGCTAGAGAGAAGATGTTTTCTATGATCTCAAGTAGAATATATATGTGTATTATCAAAAATGAGAAAAGGGTGCCACAAAGTAGGTAGAAAAAACATACAAGCTTTAGCACATCACGAGCTGCTGAAGCAACAGTATGTGGACCACGCTTCTTTATTTTTGCAGAATCACCATGACAACGCAAATCAACTAACAGAAACTGCATGATCAGAACATAGTTTGTGAGCATGATAAACCAAAGTGATAGACAAGGACATTAAAAATATTGGCTAAATATCTGTGACTTTGTTTCCATATAGAGTACCATCCAGCTTAGCACAGACACAAGCACAAGAGAATAATGAGATTATGAAGTACTAAGAAGTAGAACCTGCCACATTGGAAATTCTTGGGCCAACCGCTTTGCAAAAGATCCTGAAAAGACATTAAATTACTAACAATCAGAATTAGAATGTAGTAGCAAGAAAAGTAAAAGTAAAAGAAATCACATTTCTGTGCACAATGATGTTCATAGTTGATGTTTCATATCCCCTGGAAAAAACATTGGAAATAACTTCTTCAAACATTATTTGAAGATCAAAATGGGCTAATAGTACAGAGGCAAGCCAGCTCGAAACACATCATATATAGCACAAACAACCTTCTTTATCAAACCGCAATATAGAAGTTCATCAAAATCATTCACATAGCAATGATAAGAGCATTATTGAGAGTCCAACATTTAAATCGAATGCTAAGCGGAAGAGATACAGAGCCAAGAAAGACAAAACACACAGAGAAACAGAATTACCAACATGATGGCTACAATAAGATGAAAATAAGAACCATATAATATTTTTCTAATCACACTTGTGCAATATAATATTTTTCTAGTCATATTAGGAAAGGTAATCGAGTTAAGCTTGGATTCATAATAGGCATGTAAATGAAGACTACTTCATACGCTTTTCATTTTTCTTGCAGGCACTTGATATTGTGGTTGCAAAAACTAAGAGGTGAGATGATAAGAAGTTATTAGCAAGAGACATCTCAAAGAGTACAGGTGCATCATGAGTGGCCACCTGTCAATATTGCCTCAAAATGACTTTCATGAAAGACCGGAGACACTACAAGCCATCAATATACCATCAATTTAATATGTACAGAATTAAGAAATAAGATAATGAAAAGACAGCTAAGAGCATCAAAACCCGTTGACAATAGTATGAAGAAAAGGGGAGCAAAAAGCATTGTTACCCCAATTCTTCCTGCCACCTAGAATTCCATGCAGGAGAACTGCAGTTGGTGGATCAGGGACCGATTTATCCATAAAAGAATTCCATCTAACCTGCCACATTGCAATGATACATATAAATAACAAAACCATATATCCATTTTGATCAATGACAACACAACAATGCAATTTTATTTCATAAAATTGTCCTCAAATCAAGGTCTGGGGTTCAAGTGCTCACACCAATCCACACTACCTTCAAGTGAAGGTTGAGGTCACAAAAACCATATCTAATTAATCAAAAATCATATGCAAAAAGACTTGGCAGTGAAGTGGTAAAAGTTCAATTGCACAAAATGAAAATGGCATAACTTACAAGACTTCCTTGAATAAGGTCATAAGCCTGCAAAAGATTGAGAAAGGTATCAGATTATATCAAAGTCCATGGCCTTGAAATTAAAAGCCATGAATCTTAAACTCAACAATGTCAAAGTCATAATTACCAGCACACCACTAACTCGGGCAACATCTTCCTCAACACCAACTCTATCATGTACCAGAGTCATACGAGTACAAAATCTTAGCACAGATGAAGATGATCTCCTCGGATTACTCAAAGATAACCGACCAAGATGGTATGCCCCATCCTAAAAAGAACAAAAAGAATCATCATGTAAGCATTATATGAGGCCCTTACAATAACTATTGAAATCAATAATAAGATACACAAAATATTGAACCAACTTCACAACAACAAAACTCCAAAGCTGTAAGCAAATGCAAGTAGGGAGGAAGCTAACTGCATTTGAATTAATGTGGATGGAAAACCCTCGCATGTCACAGCCAATGCTAAACCAATATATACCAAAATGCAAGTCACTTCAGCCAATTCTAAATTCATGGCAAATCGACAACCTAATTATACTTTAAAACCCAAGAAGATCATTACAACATTTGAAACATTCCCAAATTTCCAGCATACTATGAAAATTCCTCCATAGAATATCAAAAGGTGCAAGGAAAAATCAGATCATTACGACAAAAATCAGTCAAATTCGGACATTTTGAGAGAAGAACAGAACAAGAACCGAAGAAACCACAAATGCTGAAAAATTACAGACAAAAGAAGGAAAAAGATCGCAGCTTTGGAATCAAAACAAATCCGGATCTCACCTCACGACGTCTGAGAGCCCTAATCACAGGCCTCCGATCCAGGCGCACACATCTTGGACCATCAGCGACAAAGCCCGGCCACTGGCGCGTCGCAGCTAGATGCGAGGCCCCAGCCATGAAGATCCAAGAAGCCACAAAGGAATCAGGGCTTTCAAGCAACAAATGGCAGAAAAAAACAAGATTTCATCGAGTTGTGGTGATGTAAATCTTGAGGCGGAGAAAGCGAGGAAGATCGGGTGGGCGCTCAATAGCGCTAATGTGGCGCCGCAGCTGCGAACGCCTCGGCGATTTCGTGGACCTCTTTGGGGTGCGGCGCGGTGCGTGGTCTCCTGCGGATGTATGTATACGCGTGGTCGTAGATGCACGGCGCGCTCTCAGCGGCATTTTGTCAAACACTTGAATTGCAATCATGGACCACCTCCAAAAATGCCTTTTTCTTGCAAAAGCTAACCAAATTTCTCTAATTATTAATATTTATTAATGTCACCTTCTTTTATTTTATTTATCTAAATTTCATGCTTAATTACTTGTGAAAAGTTGGTTAAAATTAGTTAACAATATAAAATTAATAAAAATTTTATTAATTTTTCAAAATTAAGCTTATTTAAAATATGCTAAAAAAAATATGTAGTTGAATATAGTTTATTGGAAGTTATAGAAATATATTAAAAATGAGGGCTAAATTTAAAAAAAATAATATTTAATGTTTTACAAATTTCTAAATGAACAAGTAAAAAAAAAACCTAAAATGAGTAGGGGACAAGTAAAAAGAATTAGAGAGAGTATTATTCAATAATAAATACATATATTTTCATAAGTTAAATCGCAACTTCTTAACTGGTGTGAGGTGAGTTACTGAAGAGATTTATTGGTACAAACAATTGTTCTTTTTTTTTTAAATGTGAAATGTACAATTAGGGGCGTGCGCACATGAGTAATATTTGACTGTGCATGGGTCTTCATTTGTCTGACTTTGGAATTGAATTACAAACTTATACCACAAACCAGATATCCTTAGCACTGCTATGTTCAACACATTTTGAATCTGTATAATGAGCATTTTACAAACCAAGTTTTTTGTAATAAAGCCAATGGTACCGGATCAAAAGCCTTCGATAATTTTTCCTGGTACATAGATGATAAATAAACTATAATATTTATGTATATATTGAGAGGGTTTCACTTGTCATTTTTTCAAGATTAACCTCATAACTTAAAGTCTCCCTTCTATTTTACAAATATTTATTACATGTAAATTGTGAGCTTATTCCTTATTGTTTAATAAAATTCAATTTTTTTAAAAAAAATTATATAAGTAATATCAATTATAAAAAAAAAAAATTGCTAGTTGACAAGTAAAAAACGCATTATTAAATCAAAATCATAAAACATAGCCAAATGTATGACTCTTGAATGAATCTTTGTCCATTTCTTGTTGCTTTGATCCTTGCCGGCCAAATAGGATTTCATAATGTTGTATATATATATATATATGTTCAACTTATACATATGTCAATGCAACCTCTCCAAAGCACTGCATTATCATTTTGGGTGTTGTTTGAGCTTGATAAGATGAGCTCCGGCCGGCCAAGGATCCCTGGAGTCCCGGCGAGTGGCCGGAGGGATCGAGACGAAGATTTACTATTGTTCAAAGAGATGTTCAAAAGGGAGCGAGAACGTACTGTGAGTCTTCTTCAACCTGTTTCTGATGAGTTTGAGCCTTCACAAGCTGGTGAGGTTAATTTAATTTATTTTGATTATTATTTATTTATTTATTAAAATATAAAAATAAATAAATTAAAGCAATATTGTAAAAATCCAATCCCCGTGTTAGCTAGGTGAAAACGCACAAGTGGACTATTATTACTCTTGTGCATATGTCTCTGAGTGTATATGTGTTTGTTGCTGCTATTAAAATAAAAAAAAAAATTAAAAATATAAATATTATTTGTTTAATAATCAATTATTTCAATGCAGGAAATCTTCACTTATACAAAATTCCTTCAAGTAAAAAAGGAGCTGACACAGAAGAGAAAAATGATTATGATTGGTAATTAATTTATTTTATATAATTGTTTCTCTCTCTCTCTATATATATATATTCATTATTCTAATTTTTTTTCTAATAATTTGTAAATAATTATTTCATATAGGTTAAAAACACCACCGGCAACCCCTCTATTTCCATCACTAGAGTTGGAGGCTAATGAAAACTTGGCAAACATGGTTGTTCATAAGGAACTCCCCATCCTTCAACCCATCAAACCTTCAAGGGTATTTATTTATTTTTTTTTAAAAAAAAATTACATAGCTAATAATTAGTTTGTTATAATTTTATTTTATTTTTTTTAAAGAGTAGAAGGTGACAATGTTTTGATTATATATATTTATATATAAATGATACAGTTTTCAAGCAAGAATGAAGTAATAAAACCAACTCAGCGATCAAAATCACCGAGTTCTAGTTCCGTGTCATCTTCCCGCTCAGTGACACCAAGATTAAGGCCTAACTCGATGGCTAATGGAAAGAAGATGACGATGACAATGACGATACCGATACCGATGCCGATGCCGATGCCGATGCCGATGAATTCAACATCTTCTACTCATAATATCAACCAATCAAGAACTAATAAATCCATAAATTCCTCTTCTATTCCTTCCACCCCAATGAACATCAAAGAAGTTCCTACTACTAAGTCTCGGTGTGCTACAACACTTCCAGAAAAAATAAAAGTGAAACAAAGCATGAATAGAAGGTTATCATGCTCACCGAAAATGATAAGAGGAATCACAAATGAATATGACGAAGCCAATGTGAAAGTTCGGAAAATGAGTGTTTCTGAAAAGAATAATAATGTCTTGGCGGTAGTTGAAAGTAAAATGGTTGATAGGGGTAAATCCATAAATTCCCCATCTATTCCTTCCACCCCAATGAACATCAAAGAAGTTCCTACTGAGTCTTGGCATACTACAACACTTGCAGGAAAAACAAAGGTGAAACAAAACATGAATAGAAGATTATCATGCTCACCAAAAATGATAAGAGGAATCAAGAGTGAGTCTAATGAAAATAATATGGAATTTTGGAAAATAAGTATTCAAGAAAAGAACAATAATGGCTCAATGGTAGTTGGGAGTAAAATGGTTGATAGGATGTTGAATGCAAGAAGGATCACAGATTTAAATGGTGAGAAGAAAACAATGATCAAGGCTCAAGATGATGTCAAATTTGGGAGGATCAAAGCGGAGGCTTCACTTGATAAAACTTTCGAAAATTTGGTATGTATATATATATATATATATTTGACAATATGGACAAACCACCTATACATATTTTTATTATTAAACATTAACCATGCATTGGAAGGGAGTAAAACCTCAATCTCCTACGTCAAATATTTTAACCACTTAGCTATTGTGACACTAGCATGTATATATCTTGATTTAGCTTAAATATTTAGGGTGAATCAAGTTTTCCCAATTTATTTATTTGCTTCTTGTTTTTCAGGATGAGAAGAGAAGTCAAGGAATGAGGAGCTGCAATTTGGTTGAGGCTAGAACAACAAAGCATAGATTCAATGTTGAAAACAGGACTCAATTGTTAAAGAAAAAAGTTGATGATAAGAGGAATAAATTTGTGATGAGTTGAATGCAAAACCATCCTTTTTATTAGATTAAAATTAAAATTATTATTATTATTATTGTGTTTAAAGAGTTTTTTTTTTTTAATAATAGACGACAAGTGCCCTTTTTTATATGAATATAAACAGTACCAAACAGTACTAGAACCCGGATGTACTATGAGAATAATATAAGAATCCCAGATGAACAGTATATAAATAAATAGTACGGTAAACAATACTGTCCGGAGAGGGATTTGAACCCATGACCTCTCCTTATACTTTGGTGTTATACCATTGGGCTATCCAATGGTTAACATTTAAAGAGTATTTTTATCTTTTGAGTGGATAATTAATTTCAAATCCAATTTTATGGAATTCTTTGAGAAGGTATAGTGGTTGCAATAATAACTAAATAAATAAATAAATTATTTGTTTTAAATTTAAAAAATAGAAAAAGGAGGAAAAAAAAAAAGAAAGAAAGAATAGCTCTTATCCAAAACCTCAACCATTTTAATCCCAAAATTTTCGACCAACCTCAAAACCCTAGCCCAAAATTTCTCCAAATCTCTCATGAATTCTCTCCAAAACCCTCAATTTCTTGGAATCCTAAACATTTCTCCTCCTCCCAAGCTCCCAAATCCCAGAAAGTCCTTCCCTTTCGTTAATCCAATCTCTGGCCGTCTCACAGATCCTTCAAGTTCCCATATCTCTCTCAAAACCTTCATCTTTCCTTTCCTTTCCACCCCTCTTCCTTCATTTGCAGCTGAAGTGGATGAATCCAGTGGGAAGATCAACATAGAGTCCATTCTCATCTCCATTGATGATTTCTTCAATAGGTATCCATTCTTTGTTGCTGGAGTTACTTTCATTTGGCTTGTTGCTATACCTTTGTTTCAAGAGTATGTCCTGAGGAAATGCAAGCCCATTATGGCCATTGATGCATATCGAAAATTCCGAGACTTGCCGAATTCTCAGTTGCTGGATATCAGAAAAAAGAAGAGCTTTATGTTTATGGATTCCCCAAATTTGAGTATTTTCAGTAAGAATACAGTTTGGATGGAGTTTGATGAAGAGAATGAGGATTTGTTTGTCAAAGAAGTATTAAAGATATTCGAAGATCCTGGGAACACTGTTCTCTGTGTTCTTGACAAGTGAGCAATTACTTCTGATCTTATAATTGTTTTCTTTGTTTTTATATTTAGTTTGTGATTTGTCTAAGTTTGTATTATAGCTTTGAAGATTTATTGATTTATATAATGCATGCATTAGGAAAGAAATATCTCACTGAATGAATGAATGTTAGTATGAGCTGAGATTCGAACTGTGAATAAACATGTCTCTTTTGACTAGGAATATATTTAGAAATATTGTTGCTTTAATGTTACAATCATCCTGTTCTCTTGTTAAGTATTTCCTCTGTTGTGGAAGGTAGCTTTGATGGTAATTCTCTTAAGGTAGCCGAATTACTATTCAAGAATGGCTTTAAAGAAGCATATGCAATTGAAGGTGGCCTCCGGGGCAAGGATGGATGGGAGGTTAGTCCTTTGAGCTTGTCAGAAATTTGTAGTTTTGTTAGATTATATATATATATATATATATTTGCTCTGTTTTGAGGTATTGCATGCTTATTGCGGTCAGGCCGTGTGGGTGGGCAGCCGATTGTTTGCACTCTTGGTTCAAATTGCTAAGATTATTCACATGAGTAGTGTACTAGATTTATTGTGGTTCAAACTATATAACTTTGTCTTTCGAATAATGAAACATGATGGTCATTGTTCCTAGAACATTTGTTTGTCGTAGGAGATTCAAGAGGACCTCCTTCCACCGTCTGTGCGTGTTTATCCGAGAAAGAAGAAGAAGAGCAAGAAGTTGAGCCAATCCAATCTTAATAGTCTAGTGAAAGACGAGAAAGCCAGTGACAATGATCAAGCACTGAGCAACAATACTGAAAATGGATATGTTAGTACCATGAATGAAGTTCCTCCACAAGAAACATCTGTTCAACAAAGGCCATTGTCGCCGTACCCGAATGTATGATTGCTCTCCGTCTTCGCCTTTCTCTTTTAGTGTTATCGACATAATTAAATGTACTCAAACTCAAAATTCACAGAAGTTTCTTTGTGGATTCAGTATTCCGACTTGAAGCCGCCTTCTTCTCCAACTCCGTCAAAGCCTCAGACTTGAAAGCTAGATAGAAGCCGATGAGAGTGACCTCATGATGTCGTTTTTCGACATTCTACATTTAATCATCACTGATTATCTTTTTCTTCTTTTGTGTAGATTTGTTGAAATTTTTGTTGTGAATTCAGAAGAGCATTCATGTCTTAGTTTTACTCCAATCCTTGGTAAGTTGTATGTCTCTATGTAATATGATGTTTTACATAGTTACCTATATACCCTTGAGTTAAATTATAGCATCAAAATAAGGGACTTAGGAATTATTTGTAACCCTTTCTTTTTATTTTTGAAGTTTTAACTAGGTTACAATGTGTGTGCCATTTTTTAAAAAATTTTAACGTATATTGTATATATTAGATGCCCAATTGGTTTTAATTAAAAAAATCATGGTTTTTAATGTTTTTATATATGATATTTAATTATATGCATTACAAAGAGGTTTTACATTAAGAAATAATTTTTTTAAAAAGGTACTTAATTTTACAACTATTTTCCGTTGGTGAGAGGTAAAAAGACTCTTCAATTATTTAATGAATAATAGTGTAAAATGACACTCCTACCCTTGAATTGTTATTAAAACATTAAAAATAATATATAAGAAAAGGCTTATTTTAGGATAAGTCTTGTTGGAGGTTTTGTTTTTGGGTCAAAAGTTTGTTGTTTAAGCTGATTGCTTTGGCAATATTCTTATCAAAAATGAAATAATGTTTTCTAAATATTGTTCATTGGAACTTAGCAAATTTGGTTAAATATGTCTAAATTAGTAAGATATGATTAAATTTTAAATGAGATCCACTTAAAAAAAAAAAATAATCTACATGATCTTAATATATATATATATATATGATATTCTTTTGCTATTATTTCAACAATCACTTTCTCATTGTCTAGCAAAACACAATGGAAAGAAATATTTCCATGAATTTATCTAATTTCCATCATGAAATATAGTCCATTAATATTTAATTTAGAAAGAATCTCTTATTATTAACTACTAATTTCTATGATTTAAAAAAATAAATAAATCCACTATTTATTTTTATGTTTTATTTTTATATTTTTAGAATCTTCACACAATCCTTATTTTTAAACAAATATTAAAAAGTGAAAAATGCATTACAAGAGAACTAGACATCAAGGACACTGCTTCACATGAACCCCTCAAAAGAAAAAATTACAAATTATAAAGGCATGAAATATGAACAAGTTCAATTAGGGATGAGCACAAATATTAACTTAATCTCTGAAATTTTAATACATCTATATTTTTATCTTACGAGATTGGAATCAGCTTTTTCAGTAAAACACAAATAGTCTAAATAAAGGATCCAGTGTTAATAGATCAAAAGGTCATTGCTAATTATTTATAAAATTTTATAATATATTTTAACATTAATAAATATAAATTAGTCCCCAATATGATAGTAAATAAGACTCACAAATACATGACCATATTTCTTGCCATTTTCAATGGTTCCACAGGTTGCATTCATTTACCACCTCATTTTATTTTTACTCAATATTTTTTTCCTTATTTTTACATATTAATTAAATATCACATTAAAAAAATTGACAGTAAAAAAAAAAAGGGTATAAATCAAATAAACATACATTGGTCCCCAACATGGAAGTAAATAAGATTCACAAAAACCTGAACATATTCCTTGCCACCTTCATCTGGTCTGGTTTGAGTGTGAACTTGATGGTTCCACATGTCACATTCATATACTACCTCATTTATTTTTCCCCAATATTTTTTTCCTTATTTTTACAAATAAATTACACATTATATTAAAAAAAAATTAAAATACTCTCTTCGGTTTTTTATATGTCACAAATCCATGTTTTTTTATTTGTTATTTTCTAATATAGAAGTATTTATTATTTTTTTTCTAAAATTATTCTTAATATTATATTAATTTTTTTAAAAAATAAATATGAAAAATAAATGTGAAGATATAAATTATAAGTACTTTTAATGAGATAACTAATCTTTTATAAAATTTTATAAAATAATTAAATTATGTGATATTCGATTAATCATGGTATATAAAAAAAAAAAGAATGAAGGGGTAAAACAGTTATAAATAAATAAATAAATAAGTAAAAAGTAAATTGACAATGACAAATGTGTGATTGTGAATGTGTAGGTGGGTGGGGAAGGGAAAAGGCTCCCCAATTGCAATGTGAGTAGTAACCATCAAAGCATTAAAGCATTTAATTCCAAGTGATTGATATTTCAAACCCAAGTATATATGTGCATATGCATTTTATGATACCCCCTGCACTCATAATAAATATATATAAATATTCATTACATTTATATTATTTGCATTTATAGCAAAACATTGCATTCTTTATGCTCCATGCTTGTGTGCCTTCATTTACTTCCTCTCTCTCTTTAAAAGAGAGAGAGAGAGGGAGAAAGAAAAGAATGAGTCAAATCACTAGATGATCTCATCTCATCAGAGATCAGTGTTTCTCTCTCCCAAATTTTTATTAAATTACATTTCTTTCCTTTCTAGCTCTGATTCTCATTCAACATCAAAATCCCAATCAAAATCAACAAAATAAATAAATAAACAAATAAATAAATAAATACAACTTAGTTTATAAGAACTCAAAAAGCTCACATTTTTTTCTCCTTCTCCAACCTTGTCTCTTCACCATCTTTGAGTGTGTTTCCAAAATCAAAACTCCCTTTTTTTTCATCTTTTCTCACCATTTCTCAATCCAAGATCCAATCTTTCTTCTTCCAATGGCTGCATCATCATCATCTCCAATGGGATCAACCATCTCCATCGCTTCCTCTTTGGCCACCACCACAACAACCACCACCTCTTCATCATCCTCATCTTCATCTTCTTCTCCATGCGCCGCATGCAAATTTCTCCGGCGAAAATGCCAACCGGACTGCGTATTCGCGCCGTATTTCCCGCCGGACAACCCTCAAAAGTTCATCCACGTTCACCGCGTCTTCGGCGCCAGCAACGTCACTAAACTCCTCAACGAACTCCACCCTTACCAACGTGAAGACGCCGTCAATTCCCTCGCCTACGAAGCCGATATGCGCCTCCGTGACCCCGTCTACGGCTGCGTCGGCGTCATCTCCGTCCTTCAGCACCAACTTCGGCAACTCCAGATCGAGATTTCATGTGCAAAATCCGAGCTTTCCAAGTACCAGTCCACGTTCGGCCCTCCATCTTTCTCCTCTTCCAATCCTCCCACCACTAATCTTATCAACATCAATGCTCAACCGACGGCCATGGGCTCCGGCATTGGCCACTTCTTTCCGACGTCTCATGCTAGAGAACCACCACAACCGCATTTGATGATGATGAGAAACTCTTATGATACTTATGATGATAGTTTAGTCGCTGCCGCCATGAATGCTTCTGCTGCTAGTTTCGTTCCTTTCGCCGGCGGTGGCCAGTTTGCAAGACCCAACGCTGCTGCTGCTGCTGCTGCTGATGATCGTCCCGGTATTGGCCCTTCTGAGAAACCTTTGTGCTCATGATCATGATCAGGTATTTATTTATTTATATAAGTTTTCTTTTTTGTTCTTGTTCTTATATATATATATATGGATTGATTTTGATCTCCTGATCTTGATCTTGAACTTGATCTTGATATGGTGGTGCATAGAATAATGGAATTGCACTTGTTATGCAGGATAAGAATTGAGAGTTAAAAATAGATAGATGAAGATGATCAGGGAACTCAAGAGTGTAGTGTTACTTTTTTATCTCTTCTTCTTCTTCTTCTTCAACTTCTTTTTCTTTTAATGAATGTTTAGTTTGTTAAGTTTGTTTTCTTGCTTTCTCTTGAATTTCAATCCAATGTTGTATTTGACTTGCTGAATTTATCATGTAGTAATTAATTCTGCTACTGCTTCTTGTTGTTGTTAAGTGTCGTGATTTTCTTCTGACATGAAAAGCATTTAGTTTCTTGAAATGGTTTGTCTAACTTTTGAAATAAGAGATTCAAGCAATCAAAGAAGGTCAAATGAAGTGGTCAAATTATAAAGAGTATAACTAAAGTCACATTGAAACACTACCACCACCACCACCACCACCACCACCAAAGTCTATGAAGCTATGCAGGTGTTTGTCAGTTTCATAAGTTTAGTGTTATGCAAGATATTATATATATATATATAAACTCTAGAGGTTAATAAGATTGACAAAAACTGGAAGATGACAAGGTGAATGAAAAGGAGTCATAAAGGCTACCAGAAATATGCTGTTTTGCAGGGACATACAAAGAACCCACCACTCCTATAAATTTATTTCTTTTCTGATATACTCTCTGCCTCAATGATGGTCCTCCTTCCTCTCTCTCTCTCTCTCTCTCTCTATATATATATATTTATATATACATCAATATATAAATAAATGCATGTCCAATGCTCACGTCTCTTCTACTACTAATACTAATATATATACTATTTTGAAAATGGTTAAAGATTTGATTACGGAGAAGAGGAACTGATGAGGAGGAAGTCAAAGAAAGGCACACAAGAAGATGAAAGGTCCAATCAGATGGACAAGGTACGGTGGTGGATTTGTTTAAGGGATGAAGCCAAAAGTGTCTAGCAAAACAGACTATGAGAGAACAGTGATGGTGATGTAGACTGTTGATAGGGTTGCCTATATACCCGACACCCATAACCCTCTAAGTTTTCATAAATATATATATATATATATATATTCAAAAGAAACACAACAACACTACCCAGTAATATATTTTATATATATATAAATACACACACAGAGAGAGAGAGAGGAATGAAAGAGCAATCAGCACAGACATCCACAAAGCAAAGAGAAGGCAAAGTCTTTGATATGATATGAAATGAGAGGAATAGAATAAGAGAGAGGGAGAGAAGGGAGTTATGGCGAAGGGGGAATGAATGAAGGCATTTATGGGACAAGGGCAAGACTATGAGGGTTGATGGAGTGGGGTGCACAAAGGAACCTAATTGTTGACCATACATTGATGATTCAGCTCTTCTTGGAGTTTGCTCTCATGTGCACACATTTCTAGCTCTATGCTTGGCCTTTAATTTCATCCCTTCTGTCCCCCTTCCCTGACTTTGCTTCTCTATATCCATCCATCTGCTCTTTGGTTTTTCTTTTGTATTTTAGTGGCATCAACATGAACATCTATACACGTAGCTATACACACTTGCATGCATGGGATATCCATCAATGTGTACATAATATATTTAAATAGAATAAATACTCCCTTAGCTAATTGTACATTTAGGTATTTTGATCACTAGATCATAATTTAAATATTATTATTTATAAAAATGATGTATAAAATTACTATTGATTATTATGTCTCGATATTTTATGTATGGATAGACGGTGCTTATTAGATAAAAATCTAAAGAATTTTCACCGTGAAACTTCTTTAGATTTGATATTTAGAAACCTACCCAAAAAAAATAATCATATATAAATATTATTATATATTTAAAATAAAAATTAAAAATAATTTATTTTTACTAACAAAATTGATCCAAGTGATAAGATTTGAACCTTCAAGCAAGTGATTTTCAATTTGAATTTTCATGCACACAAAAAAATATCTACGAGAAGAGAATTTTTTTTTATAGGATTTCTAATTCTTTTTATTTTCATTTTATCACTCTACCTTATTTTATCTGTATCAAAAAAATTAAAAAATATATTTTTTTTTCTCCTTACAATGCATTATATAAAAACTTTTTTGGTTGAACGGCTCCACGTCTATACATACCCTTTGTTGTGGCTAGACTGCTTGTCAAATGTGTTGCTAGTACAGCCTGCTAGGAGAGTGTTAAGGCGACTAAACTCCACTGCATTGTGCTTATCGACTTTATAAAAAAAATTTATATATTTTTTTATTGAAAATTTTATTTTTTAAAAAAAGAAAAAAGTGGTAAATGCTTTTTGTGTTTTTTTTATGATATACATGTAGACATGATTTTTCTTTCAATATATCCCAATTTCAATTTTTTATTATATATATATATATACATATAATCTCTCTCTCTCTCTCTCTCTCTCTCTCTCTCTCACTGAGTCACTCACTCACTCACTTTATATATATATATACATATATATGCATAAAATATAATAGATTAAAAAAAAAAGTAGGTATGATAACAAAGAAAAGAAAAGGTTTAAAAAGTTTTTACTGTGATTATCAGAGAGTGAGCAGAGAAAATGAGGTACTGAGATTGGACATCTCAGATGCCAACCTTTTATCATAGTAAAACCCCCCGCCCACTGCGTACTCTTCTTTCTTTCCATAAATGATTCATAAACGTACACTTTTTCCCATATTTTTATTATTTATTTATTTATTCTTATCATTATTATTTCTTCTTATTTTCTCTCTCTCTCTTTCTCTAGTCTTTTTAGCTATACTTGAGTTCTCACCCTCATGCTCATGTTAATGACTTTTTATGGTCAATTTGATTCACCTTTTTATCCTTCTTCTTCTTCAATCTTGGGAGGTGGCGTACTTGTTGGAAAGTGTACGGTGAGATCACTGAAACTAAAGAAAACACTTTCATTGATTTAACAACACTCTTCTCTTCTTCTTCTTCTTCTTCTTCTTCTTCTTCTTCTCTTTATATTATTATTATTATTATTATTATTATTATTATTATTATTAAGTATTAATAAGTAATAATCATGCAAAGTTGGCATGCATGGCATGCTATGCTATTATTTTTTATATATGTCTTACTAATACTCAAGTATTTTCTTTGAGTGAGAACTCATTTGGGAGGAGCTAGCTAGCATGTTATGCTGTTACTTAATTAATTAGTTTTTTTTTTGTCTGTTTGTTTAATAATGATTGTTGAAAAAGATGAATTAATAAGGTGAATTAAATTCATGGTGTATGTGTAATGTGTATAAATAAAAAGAAATTAAGGGGGAGGGGGACAAAAGGGAGGAATTGAAGGGGAAGGGAATTAAATGAATGAGATGGATGTTGACTCATGATATGTCCACGTGCCGGCGCTGTCATCCCCATGTCCCATCCCATCCTTCTCTGAGTTCTCTCTTCTTCTCTCTCACCATTTCTTCATTTTTATTTATTTATTTATTTTTTAATATTTTTTTCTTTTCTTTTTCTTATAAAAGTGTTTTTTTCACATTAATTTTTAAAAAATAAATTTATCTCTAAACATCTTTAAAATATTGAAATACAAATATCCTCAATCTCAGTTTGAGTAGCGGAGATTTAATCTTGTCTTGCACAATCTTAGTTCATGTATAAAAGATAAAAACTTCATTATTGTGTTGAATAATTTTATTAACATGTTTAAATTAATTTAAGTTCACTTTATTGATATTATCTTATTTAATATGACATTGAAATTGAATATAGAGGTTAATTTGAGATGTTACTTCATTATTATTAATAAGGTTAATAAAGGTTTTAAAATTGACTTGTTAATAGATTTTATGTTGAATATCTTTTATCAAACTGGTTTTGATAGATTTTCTTTCATTGTTATATTCACGAGTAATAACATATTGGATTTTATTATAATAGTGTTAAAATGTGTTTGAGTTCATTATATTCATCTCAATTATCTACAACCTCACTTTTATTATATGAGATTAATAAAGATGTCAAAATAAATATGAATTGGGTTAATTTTGATTTGCAAATTAGATTTCCTCCATTTTACCTCATTATTATAACTCATTATTATAAGTAAGTTAATATAAATATTGCCAAAGCCATTCAATTCAAATGGTTATAGCGGCATTAACTCAGAGTCTTTTGTGAGAAAAAAATACGGTGTGTGTTTGAATTGAAATCCATGTAAAGGGAATAACTTCATGGGAGTTTGGACTCTTTATGAAAACCGAATAACTTAAAATGAGAACACGTGAGGCATTAATTCTAATGTCCACACACATCTGTTGACTAACCAAGGGTTGTTCCCTTTGTTAAAATAATAATATATTAGTATTATTATTATTGATTGATATATAAAATTCTAGTTTAGAGATGTCAAAGCAAGTTGGCTTATAGGTTTTGGGTTAACCATATCCATATTGTCTTATATATTGTTATAAATAAGATTAACGGAGGTGTCAAAAATAGATTTAACACATCCAATTTGATTGCCTTCATTAAGTTTTTCCCATTGATTTTACCTAATCTTTACAAGTAAAATTAACATAAATTTCAAAATAGATTGATTTGATAAAATTCAATCATGATTGATAGGATTGAATTATATAGATTTGTATTGATTTATTGCACCTTTATATGCTACAAAATTGATATAAAAAATAGTATATTTGATTTAATTCAATATAATAATCGATCTAACATCTAGATTGAGGATATAGTAAACAAGTAAGTCTTTTTTTTTTTTCTTTTTTTAATAATCAGCCATTATAAAACACATTAAAATACACAAATAAAAATAATACATAAACATCCCATTTATAAATTACTTTAAATCGGATAAATTAGAATAGTTGAAAATAATGTATCAATAATAATTAGAATTTAAAAGTTGAAAATTAAATACTCCCGTCATTCCTAAATACATACTCCCTCCGTTCCTTTTTAGTTGTCACATTCAACTAATTCACACTGATTAAAAAAAATTAGTTAAAAATTAGTTGATTACCTATATTTAATAAAAAAATCCATTACTTTCCAAAACTACCCCTATTTAAAACCCTAAGTAGAAAATATAATTTAATGCTTAGTTGATTTTAATTTATTGAAAATTGTACAAGTACATTAAATGAAAGGGTAAATTTGGAAAAAAATTATTTAATGTTGCACAAAGTTTCTAATGTGACAAGTAAAAAGGAATAGAGAAGAGCTCCAAAACATGACAACTAAAATGGAATGAAGGGAGTATCATTTAAGGATGTTGCACAAAAATTAAGGATATCATTAAATTATCTAAATTTTAACATAAAAAATAACTAAATTACTAAACTATCTTTCTATTTTGGAATATATTTTTTTTTTCTTAAAACGACATGTATTTTGGATCGGAGGGAGTAGTTTTTAGAGTTTGAGAGGGTATAAAATAACATAAATGTCAAAGGGCCTTTGGTTGAGCGGTACTGATCTTCCACATAAGGCTTGATTTGTGGGACTCTAAAAAACACTGGATGCATTAATGTCAAAAGATCCTCAATGTGAGTCGATTTGTAACTCAAATCCTGTGCCACCGGGAGAAGGTGCATGGCTAAACTATTAATTATCAGCTGTGTATATACCTTGACTATATATATATATATGCTTGTCACATTTGTCTAAATAAATAAATAAATATAAAAATAAAACAACATAAATTCCATTGATTCTAATCACCTCGTCCTTGCTATTTTAATAAATATGTGGAAGTTATATCTAAAACTAAACTATAATAAAAATTATTTATAGATCAATCATATGTTAGAAAGAATAAATAAAATAAAGAGATATGAATAGATGAAGAATGCAGACATTTAAGATTATTAGAAAATTGTTAAAATTTTTGAAAAATTAGATTATATGTTGTTTGTCTAGATATGAGTCACATTATTCAAACTCTAGCATGTGGATTCCATTGGAATAAAAAATGTATTTATTTAATTGCATTATTAAGAGGAAAATGACAAAACCATCACTGATTACAATGAGTAGTAAATTCCATCAGAGAATAGTAAATAAAATTGAAGATAATTAACTGGAGTTTAAGGTAAAAGACAAGAACGGAAGGACAATATTTGGAATGAAAGAAAATTAATAAATAGAATTTATAGAAATGGTGATGATGGGACTCAACATAAATTGTGAAATTTCAATTAAAAATCTAATTAAAAATAGGTTTGTACGGATGTCAACAGAAGCTGGAGTTGAAAACTCTTTAAAAAATTAAATAGTAATTTATTCAAAGAAAAAAAAAGATGGATATTTGCATATTAACAAAGAATTTCACTGATTGGTGCACACACCCTTAACTATTGAGTTGGTTGCATTTATTAAAAATAATAATAAATAATTAAAAATATCTTATGGTATTTGCAATAGCTAATAATTTTCTACTTTTAAATTTTATTTCCCATGGAGTTTTTATAACTATCAAATCAATTTCAACTTTTATGCTACCAAAAGTTATTATTCTATTTTTCACCATCATTCTTATTTTTATTTTTATTTTTATTTTTTTGCAAATGTTCTTCATTTTATTATTTTATTTTTTTAAAAATCTTCGTCTTATTCTTATTTTTATTCTTCTTAATTATGATTTTTTTGCTCTTGTGTTTAAGTATTTCAATTTTTCTTTTGTTCATAGTTTTGTATTTTTATTTTTATATTATTTTTTTTGCAGAATTCTATTAGAAGTGCCCATTCTTTTTATATTAGTTAAGATTGAAATTGTGAAGGAAAAAAATATAAATAGAAATAAGATTACCAAGACAATGGGTTTTAATAAGGATTTATGGATTAGATTAATGGGTTAACTAAGCCTAAAAGATCATTAACTAGCTAGTGACTTTAACATAACAAGCAATGAATGAATATAAATTGAACCTTAAGAGATAGATAACCATTTGAATAATTGATATTAATTGACCTTTAGAGATGTCTAACCAGTTAATAACTTTTGACTAATCTCTAAGATATAGCTAACAAGCTAATGACTTTAGATGACCAAATAAGGGATGAATATGAACTAATTCTTAAGATATAGCTAACAATCTAATGACTTCAGATGACTAAGGAATAAATTATGGACTAACATCTAACATATGGTTGTTAAGGAATGAATAAGAACTAAGAAAGGAACAAGAGAAAATAATAAAAAATAAAGAATATTGTGAGAAGTATAGGTTCAAATATATAAAAATTTAATTTGAAACAAATTGAATTGAATGAATTGGTAGTTAAGATGTTGGGTTTCATGACCAAATAAGGAATAAATATGAATAGACTCATGCTTCTCATTTAAAAACTTGTGACTTTAATTAACTACAAAAAAATGAATATGAAAATAGTGGATAAATAATGACTATAAACAACAAAGAAAAAAAAAAAAAAGTGCATAATTTGTTAAGATGGATGGTTGGCTATAGGTTAAATAACCAATAAAAAACAAACAACTTGTAATTTGTAGGTTTTAAAAAAAATTATTTATTAAAAATGCACTTCTCTAAAAATTCAAATATAGAAAAAAACAAGGAGTAAACCTTTTAATAGTCCCTCTACTTTTTCAAATGTGCCATTTGGATTCGATACTTTTAAATGTAACATTTTAGTCCTCAAATTGCTTTAAATTGAGTCATATTAGTCCTTCAAAATCCTAAATCCTAACCCTAATAGGAGAGTCATGTTAGTTTTTCAAAACCCTAAATCATAACCCTAATAGGGACTAACATGATTCAATTATAACCAGTTTAAGGACTAAAAAGTTACATTTAAAAGTATTTGACCCATAAGACACATTTGAAAAGTAGAGGGACTATTCAGAGGTTTATTAAAAAAAAAAGAGTAACAAGTTCATTTTCTTTCACATTAATTATCTACTATATTTTAGACGCTTTCAAATAATAAAGATTTTGAAGTTATTTATAAATTTAAAAAGATCCTGAAATCACCTAAATTAAAATTATATTACAAATTTTAAGATTTTATCGATACATGGAAAGGAAATGATTGAGTCTATGTCAATAAACCTTTTAAAACATATAAAAAAAAATGCAATAAGTTTTTTAAAATGTTAAAAATATAGAAAATTTAAGAAATAAATGAGGTTTAAGAAGCGTTTTATATGCATTATAAATGGTTAATTTTTTTGATAAATCACTGATTTTAGTCGAAATATCGTTAGCTCATCGATTTTGGCTTAAAAGTGCATTAGTCACTAGTCATTTCACAAAATAGCTCACCTCGATTAACATCACACACCGACGCATACCGAAACCCAATTAGCAAGTGCTCCCCACGCGGCCTAACGACAACGTTAGATCCACCGAAACGACTGTTACATAAATTGCTAGTGACTTTTAGTGCAAGACTTCAAAACAAAACCAAAAATTCGAAAGGAAGAACCGATATTTCGGCTACAGCTGAAAGCTGATTATCAAAAAATTAACCCATTTTATAAATTCTACATAATTTAAAAAATTAAAGAAAATTGAAATAAATTGGGACCGTTGATGTCTAAGATCCAACGGCCATGATAATCAGAGAAAGAACCCAAAAACCCTTTCCAAACCCGAGCTTGTTCAGCGACTGCCCGAGAGCCCGCCATGATCCGTTCTCTGCGCGCTCTCCGGAAGCTCTCCGTCTCTTGCCGGCCATCTCCACGTCCACCCCGCTTCTCGGCTTCTCCTCTTCTCTCTGAGTCGCTCTCTCCTTCTCCTCACCTTCTCCTGCCTGCCTTCTCTCTCTGTTCAACTTTTGGGACTGTTTCTCTTGGAGGGAATACCAGTGGATATGGTGGTAATGCTTCTAGTGCTGCAGAGGCGGAGGAGGTGGGGGAGGAGGAGGGGGTGGTGAGTTATCGGCAGACGGATGCGTATGCGGCGATCGAGCTGGCGCTGGACTCGGTGGTGAAGGTGTTCACGGTGTCGAGTAGCCCTAACTACTTCCTACCCTGGCAGAACAAGTCGCAGAGGGAGAGCATGGGGTCTGGTGAGTGGAAAGTTTTGATCTTTGTTTGAGAATTTTTTTTTTGGAGCAATGTATGTGTCCGATTGCTGAAAATCTAGGGCTTTTGTTGGATTGGAAATGGTTTATGTTTCAATGTTTTCCTTTTTATATTTGATTGTAACTGTTTGGTGAATAATGATCTTCTGGGGTCGCAGAAAAATTGCATTTTGGAAGCAATATATTGAAAGGGCTTTTATTTGAGGGTTTAGGGTTTAGTGTTAGATATGTGATCTTTTGTTTGATAGGTTTCTGTTTCCATTTGCTTTTAACTTTTGGTGAATAGGTGGTCATTTGATGGTATTAGAGAAGGTACATTTTGAATGGGATATATTAAAAATGCTTGCTGTTTAGAGGTAAATATGTGATATATATCATATTGTTTGATAGGAATTGAATCAAGATTGGATTCCTTCTTTGAGTAACTTGCAATTTAAGTTTATGTGCTTGAATTCTATAATGATCAGTATGAGTTTGTTATTACTCTATTCATTCATTCCATTTGTTCCCACTGAATACTGGTGAGAAATGCTTGTATTGCTTAAATTAGTCGATACTTTTGAATTTACGAGCATTGATCATCTCCTAAATGCCTTTAAAAAGTGTTGTAACTTTGATCAGGGCATTGTTGTAGCTGATGCTAATAACTAGCTGAAATTCAAGGCATGTGGGGCACTATTATGTCTTTTATGCCATATTAGTTGATGCATTCTTCTACTTGTTGACTTATACGCAATTTGTTTCATCTATAGTTTTTGTTTTAAACTTGGCAATATGTTGCTTTTCTTTGCACCTATTCACTTCGAATTATTAACCTGCATGATGGGGAGTTAAGCAGTCTGTTATTCTTGTCATCCTTGACGTATTGCATATACACTAGAGTGGGTCTTTTCCATGTTTGTGAAAACATAGAAAATTAGCAGCTTGAATTACCTGTTAAAATTCTTATGCGAGCCAAGCATAAATTATAGTTGCATGAATCCATGTTTTCCCTTGACTCTCTTTTACAGGGTTTGTGCTTCCTGGTCAAAGGATTGTAACCAATGCGCATGTAGTAGCTGATCATACTTTTGTTTTGGTGAGAAAGCATGGTTCTCCAACCAAATACAAGGCAGAAGTCCAAGCCATTGGGCATGAATGTGATCTTGCACTTCTTACTGTTGAAAGTGAAGAATTTTGGGACGGGATGCGTTATCTAGAGCTGGGTGACATTCCATATTTACAGGAAGCGGTAGCTGTTGTTGGATACCCACAAGGTATGATAATCAAATTGATATGGATGGTGTACCATTGTTTGATTCTCAACCTTTGCCTGATATGATTCAGCCTTCCTTATAACTTCAGGATAAGGGAAGAAAAGATTAAAAGTAGTTGTTGGATCTTCTTTTGAATATTTAGATCCACTTCTAAGATTTCTTTTCCTCTGGGCAGGTGGAGATAACATTTCTGTTACTAAAGGGGTTGTCTCTAGAGTTGAGCCAACACAATATGTTCATGGTGCTTCCCAGCTTATGGCTATACAGATCGATGCTGCTATCAACCCAGGGAACAGTGGGGGGCCTGCAATTATGGGAGACAGGGTTGCTGGAGTGGCTTTCCAAAACCTTTCAGGTGCGGACAACATTGGGTGAGTTATCCTAGTTGTGTTTTTTTTAATTTCCCTTTGTCATTTGAGTTCACCTCATCATACTTTATAGCGCTAATCTTCATCTGATCATACAAATGCTTCTATTGTTGCAGTTATATTATACCTGTCCCTATCATAAAACATTTTCTTGATGGGATAGAGGAGAAGGGAAACTATGTTGGTTTCTGTTCTCTTGGACTGTCATGCCAGCCTACTGAAAATGCTCAATTAAGAGAACATTTCCGGATGCGCTCTGAAATGACTGGTGTGCTTGTCAGCAAAGTTAACCCTCTTTCAGATGCCCATAAAGTGTTGAAGAAAGATGACATTGTTCTTGCCTTTGATGGTGTGCCAATAGCAAATGATGGAACAGGTAACAGCTAATCCAAAGTAGCTTGTCATCATGCCTGCTTTGGCACTGATCTTCTATTTCTGGAATTCTTTGGCTGATTTGAAAGAACAGCTAAAAATTCATTTAGACTGATGAATGTTATTGAGGCTTATGATTCACTGTAATGAATATGCAGTTCCTTTCCGGAATAGAGAGAGGATAACCTTTGATCATCTTGTCTCAATGAAGAAACCAGAAGAAAAGGCCACTCTTACGGTTTTGAGAGAGGGTGTGGAGCACGAATTCAACATAACCCTCCGTCCTGTGAGTCTGGTTTCTCATGCTCTTTACAGTCCTGTATTTTCAGTCCTATCAACAAGTAGTTAGTTATAAACAACCAGAAGAAAGTAACAAAACGGAAGCAATGAGGAATAAATAGTCAAAAAGCTTGATGTTTGTTTCTTGATATTGATGTTGAAGTTATAAGAAAAGTTTTGATTACTGAAAATAATTCCTCCCTTGGTTTGGTGTTCAACACTAACATGACAATCTTATGCATGGGTATATTTGCAGCTACAACCGCTGGTCCCGGTTCACCAATTTGAAAAATTGCCTAGCTATTATATTTTTGCTGGCTTGGTCTTTGTCCCTTTAACACAGCCCTATCTTCATGAATATGGAGAAGATTGGTACAATACTTCACCTCGTCGACTTTGTGAACGGGCTTTGCGAGAGCTGCCAAAGAAAGCTGGTGAACAACTAATCGTCCTTTCTCAGGTATGCTCTTATCATTATGTGAATATATAATAGATTGGCTCAAAGTCGCATGCTTGAAAAATTTGTTCTCCTGTGAGTTATAATTGCTTGAGCTTTGGTTGGTATTTCTGTCTGAAATTTTGCTGCAGGTCTTGATGGATGATATAAACGCGGGTTATGAACGATTGGCTGAATTACAGGTATTCTCATTCTACTAACATGGCTGATTTTGTATCGTCTGTTTTCTTTGTTTTCTTCGGTTTCATACGGCTCTATTACTGGATTTAACATACTGTTATTGGTACTCAGGTGAAGAAAGTTAATGGTGTCGAGGTCGGAAACCTGAAACATTTGTGTAGACTAGTAGAGGACTGCATAGAAGGAAGTTTACGGTTAGATTTAGATGACGAGAGAGTTATCGTATTGAACTACCAGAACGCAAAAATGGCAACCTCACGAATCCTGAAGCGTCATCGAATACCATCAGCAATGTCTAGTGATCTTGTGAACGAAGATGCAGCAGGCTCAAATTGATTTATTTATTATTAATACCAATTATTCCACTTTGTGTAACAACAACAGGGTGGAGATCATCACTTGATTTTTTTCCATAACTCGTGATGATCTGCAGAAAAATTTTGACATTGTTGTGGTTTTTGTGGTGAACAAATAAACCTCAGTAAAGCTTATCTGTTGTTCCTGCAGCAAAATCAACAGAAGGCTGATATAATTTTTGTGTTCTTTTTACAACAACATTTCAATGAAGATGTATCACACCTTCTATTTGCAGCAGCTTGTGCTTACAATGAATTAGTTCACCATGGCCAATCAAAAGTTCAGGTAAAAACACAGGCACTAATTATAATTAACATCATCACTCAACCTCCCCATTAGCAACATATCCAGCATCCTTCAAATGCTTCATCAACCAAAACAACAATTGATAAATAGCAGGAGCGTTTGGGTTTGATTTCTTGCCTGCAAGAAATGGATACAATTTACCATCCAATTCAATTGACGCCCAAGAAGGAGCTTTCCATATACCCATGTCTCTCATCAGTGTCCTCACATTAACTACTCCTTCCAGAGATTTAGCAGATACATACATGCTAGCAATCAAAACATAGTGTCTTGGATCCTGTGGCTTCATCTCTAGAAGTTTATCAGCTGCTCTTTTTCCAATCTCGATATTTCTGTGAGCTTGACATGCACCAATAAGTGTTGCTAACATTGCAGTGCTCGGCGGGAATGGCATTCTGATCATAATCTCCTCTGCTTTCCTCAATAAACCGACTCGTCCAAATAGATCAACCATGCAGGAGTAATGCTCCATTTGTGGGACAATTCCATGCAAGCTGACCATTTTATCGAACAGCATTTGTCCTTGTGTTACTAGCCCAGAATGACTACAAGCCGAGAGAATGGCCACCATTGTTATGTGATCGGGTTCTATCCCACATTCAATCATCCTGTTGAAGAGCTTCAAGGAAATAGTTCCATCTCCTTGCATTCCATAACCTGCAATCAACGAAGTGTATGAAACTTCATCATGGTATTCCATCATCTCAAAGACATTTCGAGCAGCCAGCATTCTACCTGACTTGGAATACATGTCAAGCAGACAGTTAGACAGCAATTGGCGGCCACCGCCTTTGAATCTGTGTTTCATTATATAACAGTGAAGCTCCCGGCCGTGTTGGAGGTCTGCAACACAGGCACATAGAGATAACATTGTCACCATTGTCACATAATTCGGTTTCATTCCGCAAGAAATCAGCTCCTGAAAAACCAAACAAGCTTCTTTCACTTGGTCTGTGTGCGCAAAGCCAGCAACCATGGCATTCCAACAAACCAAACTCCGGTCCGTATCCATTCTAAACGAAACATAAGCATGAACTGTGTCGTCACACCTTGAATACATTGTTATCAACGCATTCCGGACATTCTCAAACAAATCACATCCCATTCTAACAAGCATGCCATGTATCTGCCTCCCTGATTTCATATCCCTGAGTCTCGAACATGCATTCAAACCGATAATCAACGTCACAAAATCGATAACCGAGGCACCTCTTCTCATCTGAGAGATCATTTTGAGCACCTCAACATAATTACCCATCCGAAGATTTCCTCCAAGAACAGCATTCCAAGTGATTGAATTAACTTCTACATTCTCAATTCTCATTCTTTCCACAAGCTCAAAGGCCTCCGCCCTAATCCCTTTTGACAAATACCCAGAGATCATTGAGTTCCACGAGACAACATCTCTTTCAGGCATTCTATCAAACACATTGCGAGCACTCACGAAATCACCACACTTGGCATACATTGAAACCAATGCATTGTGAACAAACAAATCCAACTCCAATCCACAGCACACAATGCATTTATGCACCAACCTCCCACAATTGAAATCAAGAATCTCACCACAAGCACTGAGAACCGAAGCGTAGGTATACTTATCAACCTCGACGCCATTCCCAACCATCTCGGCGAAGGCAATGATGGCTTCCCGCCAGAGCCCACGACGGCAAAAAGCGGATATCAACAAGTTCCATGACAAAGCACGCTTAATGTTCGACGAAATGACGATGAGAATCGCGTCATGAAGGAGGCCGAGAGAGGAGTAGAAGGACGTCAGCCTGGAGATGAGGAACGGATTTCCGGCGATTCCGATGGTGATACAGCGCGCATGGAGCTGGAGACCTGGTGAGAGAGCTGTGAGAGTGGTGGAGCAGGAGAGGAGGGAGGAGATGGGGTGTTGGAGGAGACAGGGGGGAGGTGAATGAAGATGGAGGAGAAAGGAGAAAGCTTTGAAGGCTTGGGAGAGGTGGCCATTGGAGCAGAGTAGTTGGATTGTGGCGAAGGCGGAGCGGAGTGATGGCTGATCCTTGGATGGCAGTGGTTTCGTCCATGACTTGGGAAAGTACTTGAGTAATTGGTGGAGCTTGTGAGGTGCGGCAATGGCGGTCGGAGAGCGAGATGGCATCAACGTCCAGAGATCTTCTCAGCTCGCCATGGAAGCCATGGACGATGACGAACAAAGCTTCAGTGAAGTGGTACTCGTTTTTTATATTGGTTTTGTTTTTTAACATTATACCCCCTGAAAAATAACAAAAGTTTTTAATCTTCTCATCTTTTTTAAATACTTCACAAGGTTTATTATATACATATATCTATATATGAGATGTATAATTTATTTTAATAATTTATTTTGGTTTCTTTATCAGATAAAAATATAAATATTTTATTGATTAATTAAAATAAATATTATTTAAATTAAATATTAATTTCAAATGTAAATGTATATATAATATCTCAATTTATATATATACTTGAACTCCGAATTTCAATATTTTCCAGGGTGATATGTATAAAAACATTTTATATTTCATTTTCAAATATATATATATATCACTGTCAGGTCTCATCGTCTTCCCGCGAAAACCATTTGAAAACTCGATGAAGATCTCCGAGCTTTCGCCGGACTCTCGTCGGGGAGGATCCCGATCTCCTTCGGATCCGGCGGCATCGCCGCCTATTGAAGAGCTCGAGGCCGCCATTAGCGCTGCGGAGTTTCTCTCCCCTTTCGATCCCTCTGCATCCGCTCTTGCTGCCCGCCTCCGTGCCGCCATTTCCCGCCTCGCCTCCAACCCTTCTCCTCTCCCTGATCCCATTCGATTCCATCTTTGGAAGCTCAGCTACCGCCTCTGGAACGCCTGCGTTGACCTCTCCAACGCCTCCCGCGCCACCACCCCATCCCCGTGCCTTGCTGATCTCCGACTCGCCGCTGCCGATATACTTCTCCTTGCCGGCGCGCCTCCTGGTGTTCCTTCACCTGAGATCAAGTCTGCTTCCTTCTTCCTCAAGACCGGCCTCTCCTATCATGATCTCCGCCGACTCGATCTCGCAGCTAAGTGCTTCGAGCGCGCTACGGATCTCATCTCCACCGTTCCAATCCATGGTGAAGAGGAGAGAAATCTCCTCCTTGAGGTTAACCTCGCTAGGTCCAGAACAGCTTGGGAGGATTCAGATCGGAATCTCGCGATCGCGTTGCTGAATAGGTCAAAAAACCTTGTAGCCACGTCGCCGGCAGCGTTCAAAGCCCTAGCTGAGCAATACCTCCAGTGCGCAAAGCTCGACCTCTCCAATCGATCTCAAGAGGGCGTTGGTCCGATTTCCGATGCCTCGAAGCTATTAAGCGAGGCGCTGGATCTATGCGAGAAGGGAATTTTGGAAGCAAAGGGGAAGGCAAGCGGGGACAAGCTAGCCCTAGAAGGTTTGAGGGAGAGGTGCTTGAAGTTCATCGCTGCGGAGAGGCTTGGGGCGGGGGACTACGAGGGAGTGCTGCGGTGCGTTAGGGTTTTGCGCGGCGGAAACACTAACCCTAGCGCTGGAGAGCATGCGAGCGTGGGGTACGTGGCGATGAGGGCATGGCTGGGGATGGGGAGGGTAGAAGAGGCGGAGAATGAGCTAAGGGCGATGATGGAGACGATGGGGGTTGCGACGGAGGGGGTGGTTCTGGCGGCAGCGGAGCTCTTTGTTGGGGTGGCGGGGGCGGAGGAGGGGAAAAGGGTGGTGGAGGGACTGGTAGGAAGGTGCCAGACTGGGGCGGCAACGGCGCTGAGATTGGTGAGGAGGGTGGCGGAGGGTGGGAATGGAACGGCGGCGGCTGCCACTAGGGTTAGCGTGGTGGCAGAGTTGGCCGGCGACGATAAGGTGGTGGCGGCGTTTGAAGTTCCGGCGGCGGCCAAGGAGCGTGCGGCGATGCACGCGTTGCTGTGGAACTTGTGAGTTTTCTAACACTCTTGGGAACAGATAATGAATGGCTTACTAGTTTCCAATTCTCTTTTAGAATGCTAGTGATTGTGATTAAATCCATGATTTTAAATTTAAATTGCTTCCTTGCTATCATTTCTTTAACACAATCTCCATTATTTTCTTGAATTCTCATATGAGTTTCTTATTCTGTTCTCCTTTGTGATTGAAGTTCTAGCAATGTTTCAACCTTCATTCAAAGCACAACTTTAGATTTCGATCCTATTGTTAAGCTATTTTAAGATTTTGAATTCAAGAACCTAGTTTTGATGGTTTGTTTGTATTTTCAGTCTCCAATTTTTTTTACTGATGTGGTCCATCTTCATTGGATTTATCTTAATGATGTTGCAGGGGTGCCATTTCACAAAATCAGTAAAGTTAGTATTTTTCGGATGTTTTAGAGTGATTTGATATACCCTTAGTTCACTCTAGATTGTGATCTTGCAATTTAGAAAAAAATATAGGCCTCAATTCTTAGTTCTCATATAAACAAAATGCAAATTCTGCAGTTCATGCAATCTCTTGTATGTTATGCTAAAAGGTTGGTTTTACTGCCTTTGAATGCAGTGGAGCTGATCATTTTCGTTTGAAGGATTATCATACTAGTGCAGAGATGTTTGAGAAATCAATGCTTTATGTACCTAATGATGAGGAGAACAGACCAAGACGTTCAAACTGCTTCAGAGTGCTCAGCCTTTGCCACCTTGGTCTAGCTCAACTGGACCGAGCTCAGGAATTCATTGACGAAGCTGAGAAGGTAATAATACTTCCTTAGAACCAACACTATGAAGGTCTTAATTTCCAAGCAGTTAGAAGCCTATCTCGTTATGATGAACTCTAGAAAAACTACTGGCTATTTTCTCATTAGTATTTCTCCTATTTTGCAGCTTGAACCCAACATCAAGTGTGCTTTCCTTAAGGTAGTAATTTCTCACAAGAACCAAATTTCAGAAAATAGAATCAGATCAAGAATTTTGCCATCATGTTGCTTCCACATAAATGCAGTTTAAGATATATCTGCAAAAGAAGGATGAGAAGCAGGCCATCAACCAGATGCAAACCATGGTTAGCTGTAGTGACTTCAACCCTGAATTCCTCACCCTTTCAACACATGAAGCCATTGCTTGCCAATCTTTTCCTGTAGCAGTTTCATCATTGGCCCTTCTCCTGAACCTCTACTCACCAGGGAAGCCAATGCCAATGTCAGAAGTTGCGGCTCTCCGTAATCTCATCACCCTCCTCCATCGAAGCTCTGACACTGACCATGAGATCCTCAAATACACAAAGCATGCTAGAATGCGAATGGCTGAGCTTGGTGCTGATAACTTCTTCGGGAAAGGAGCAGTCAGGAGCCGAGAACTGAATTGGTTTGCGGGGACTTCGTGGAATATGGGGCTGAAGACTGGAAAGGATAAGAGGTTTGATTTCTGTGCGGAGTTTTTGGAATTGGCCGCAGAATTCTACAGCACAAGCATTGACGGAAATGAAGGAAACCCTGCTATGCTATGGAAGTCATTAATTCTAAGTGTCAGTGCTATGATCAGTGTAGAGGAGCAACTGAAGGTTACTCTACCAAGTTCCGACATCAAGAAGGCTATAGAAATGCTCAACAGAGCTGGCAAGGTATGATTAGCTCTCCCCAAAATTTTCTCACAGTTTGCCATATTAGAAATGAGCATCAACATTTACTTCTTATGCAGATACTTTCCACACTGCCACCATCCATAGATCAGACAGGTGAGGAGTCAACCCTCATCTTCCTCCACACTTTCAACACATACCAACTCCTCAACAGGCTTGATGTAAATGACATCCGAAGCCAGCAACTCCAGCTGATCAAAAACTTTGCTTCCTTGAAAGCATGCACACCAGAGCATCTCCTTCATCTTGGTCTCGCAGCCTCTCAAGGCACACTGCCCAACCTAGATGCAGCTGAGTTTTCTCTCAATGCCTGCCTATCTGCAGCACTTGCTTTACCGTCACCAGACTACAGGATAATCAGCATTGCGATACGGAAACTAGCTGGTCTGGGTCAAGTGCATGGCAGTGATGCTGCTTATAGCATATATAAGCAGGCCTATCAGATAATAGTTGGTCTCAAGGAGGGAGAATACCCGGTCGAGGAGGGCAAATGGCTGGCAATGACTGCGTGGAACAAGTCAGGAATGGCAGTCAGGCTTCGACAAGTAGACACGGCGAGGAGGTGGATGAAGATGGGGCTGGATCTTTCCAGGCACCTTCCAGGCATGAACATATATACAAGAGAAATGGAACAGTGCTTTGAGAACTTTGAGAAACTTTGTGGCAGCACCAATAGTTTTACATCTGAAGCAGAAGAGACTGGCACTAAATCCATCAGCTAATTTTACGGTAAATCATGTGTTTGTATAGCTTATGTTGATAAAGAATCAAGACATTGGATTACAGAAAACAAAAACAGATAATTAGTTATTTTTCAGTATGAGGATGCAGAAACACTTAATGACTTCAGAATTTTCCATTCAAGGAATCTACCTTTGGCATGGGAGATATATATTATTAAGTGCCGGAATTACATTTAGAAAGTCCGTAGAGGTCATGCAAAATAAAACACCACAAACGCTTCGAATTTGAAATCCTTTGCTAATGAATCTTTGCATCTGAAATGCAAGTGTTACGGTAACTCCATAATTTATTACTGCAATAGGAATATCTACTGTCTAAGGCAAGCACCCTTGCCGAGAGGAACGCCTCGTCCTGGTGCCGCAAGTGGTGCAGCAGCAACCCCTCTCCTATCTAGCAAGCACCTAAAGCGAGCCAGTCTTGTAGTAACTTGCTTTGGATCTTCGGCTAGCATCTCCAATGGCGTCCATAACCGTTCTTCGCACATATGCAACATTTATGGTAGGTCAATAAACATGGATACAAATATACAATATTGATATAATTTTGCCATGCCATCTTATTAGCTTAAATTTCTGAGTTGATATTTAATTTGTATTGTTATAAAACAGATTACCTGCCGCAGCTGCTGCACGAGGCCAAATGGTTTGTTCGATGTCTGATGCATCTACGGTTTCACCCCACATGCATACCTCACCACCCAGGATCAATTTCTGTTGTTCAGGTTTGCTAATATTCTTGAGAGGCTCATTCATATAGAAATCTTGCCATGTTATATCTAGGTGATCCAAGTACCACTTATCTTGATTACTAACAATGCACCTTAATCCGGCAGCTACTACTGCTGGTGCAACTCCACCCCCAAGCCTTTGATCGGATGAATTAGTACATGCTTTTTTAGTCATTGATGCTGTTTTAACATTAAGAGATTCAATTAAAATGGAAAATACTTACCAATTATGTACTACGGTTTTGGGGTTCAACTTGTTACCAAAGTTGTTGAATGTTTCCTCCCTGCTCACCATTGACACAGTTGCAAGAGTGACTGAGTTTAATGATTAAGTAGAAACCCAGAAACAAAGCGAATGTACCAGTTAATAGGTTCGTATCCATGTTTTGCTGCTATACTTTGTGTTCGCAAGACGAAGTATTTGTAGGCGTCCGACTCATTCAACCTATGGTTATCCAACCTGTGGATTAGTAAGCACAGAAAGCAATTAATTAAGTAGGTCTTAATAGATGGGAGGCTACTCTGAAGATAAATGAATGTGTTGAAAAAATTTTTACAAACCATTTGTTCACGTGCGAAGATGTCGCCCAGCAACCTGAAAAAATAGATTAATTGCAACTTCTAATTAGATGCAAAAAAACTTAGTGAACAAATAATGATAGATATGACAAAAGCATTCAACTTACTGGTGTTAACTTCATCGCCTCCCAAATGGACAAATTTGAACTTGAAAATCTTACTGAAATCTGAAATGTAAATCATAAACTCAATAGATTTCCAGCAGTAAACGTGATCAAGTCACTTAGTTAAAAAATTGTTGTGAAAAAACTTTAACGGCATGTTATAGCGATGTGTTAATTGAATGTATCAGTAAGTCTGGCCTTTACATTATGCAAATAGAGCAAGAACTAACCTGAAAGAATTCCATCTATTACTTTGAATGCCAACTCATTGCTAACATCAAGTGGCTCTTGGCAGTTAGCAGATGGCCATAAAGAAGGATAACCGATACCCCTGAAAAAGATAATAGGATGAGGTCATTAGATGCAAACCATGATATATATTATCTAGAACCCGATTCAATCCAAAAACTTCAAGTTACCAGGATGAGACAAGATTTTTATATTTCCATGCATATTTATTAACTTAATTGACGTGGGACAATTATTCAATATCAGTAGTCAGTAGCCAAGGATATAATTTACCAATATAAAAATGGATTTACTATATATAATAATCACCAATTTAAGTTCGACAAATAAAAAAGAAAAAATGAAGCTCGCATTTCCTTTGTAAGCAACTTTAGAATTTACACAGTCTATTCCAATGCATTATGACTTACAAGTCTATTTAGAAAAGGATTGATAAATATGAATATATATATGATTGATCACAGATATACAAATTTAAAAATCTAAAATAAGAGTTACCATGATATGGCATGGCCAGGCACATCGATCTCAGCCAATACATTGATACCCCGCTTTTCTGCATACCTACAAATTTAAGAACTTTAGTTATTAGTCTGGTATTGGACTGCTAAATATTTTCGACAGTTATTTCCTTTTTGATGGTTGTTAACTAAACCTGAAAGACACTGCTAATTTTTCTATAAATGGTTTTTCTACCATGCTTGTTATTCACTTTGAGAAGTCAAAACATAGTTAATAGTAGATATACACTTACTGCACAATTTCCTTAGCATCAGCCACTGTGTATCTCTCAGAATAAGAGTAGGCGCCGTTCCAGAGTTTCGGATACGAAGGAATCTCTATTGGAAAGGACTCCCTGTCGACTATATGCCAGTGTAGAACATTCTGTGTGTCAGACGAGAATGATGTATGTAAGCAATTCTGTTTACAGATTTTATTTTACCTATTTAACAGCTTAAATCATGACTTCGAAATATTTAAGATAGAAACAAGCAAGCTGACACATTTTAGAATTAAGACCAAGTGCCAAGGAACAGAAAAAGATATCAAAATGAAATCTGAAGTTACCAGCTTAGAGTAGGCCATTGCGTCGATCACTTTCTTTATCATCGACAGTGGCTGATAATGTCTTGATGTATCTGCAATATGCATAGTAACACTTATGTACACTGAAGAATTAACTGTTAATTTGCGTAAATCATGAACAGACTCAACTGGGTCAGTTAGTTCTAGTCATTATAAAGGTGCATATAGATGAAAATTAGCTCTTTGAGAAAGAAATGCCGAATAGAAGACTCGAGTAAGCCCACCAATTAGAAGTCCCCGGTAAGAGAACCTTGGTTGATCAATAATATTCCAGGGAGCACCATGAAGCTCGATAGTTCTAGTCATGAGATTGAAATCACAGAGTTGGCTGAATGTCTGCAGAAACAAAACATGCAACATATGTTTAGCTTATAGCTGAATTAATCAGCAGCAAAATCATCGGCAGGTTCTCGATATTCATAAATACCTCGAAGGCATGAAGCGCTCCATAAACTGTCGATGCCTGCAATATCAATCAAACAAATTGATATGCTAAAGAAGTTATATGCCGAACCACGAAAGGTTTCTTCTTTGGATGTTTCAAACACACCAAATGCATTTGGATAGTAAAACAAAGGTTTTGATTGAGAAGTAGTTGGGCAAGTATTTTCCAGAAGTAGACCACCTAACATTTATCTGCAACAAAATCAAACCACATAGTCGAAATTCCTCACCTCGATGTATCCGTATATCAAATTTCCAGTTGCAGGAATAGATAACTTATAGGATTCGTCGACGCCATAGTACAACTGCAAAGAAATCGACAATATCTTCAATAACGAACTCTATTCTACTTACACATACTTATTGAAAGAAAAGGCGAAAGTATTACCGAATCATTGGATGAAGAAACAACAACATGAAGACCAGCAAGCAAATTATCAGAACCATTTACTTGTCCTTCCACACTACGAGACTCTCTCACAAGCTCAACCATCCTCTCAAAACCATCCTTCAAGATCCCCGAGCCATCGGAGAACTTACTACCATCAGTCTTCAAAGCTAAATCACTGCTCAAATAAAGAGTCCGGGATCCCCGGCTCACCGACGCCGGCATTGGCCACAAATGAACATCACCATCAACCACCACAACAAAAGCTAATAGATAAACCACAACAAACCCTAGAAACACTCTCCGGCCACCACCACCGGTCACCTCCCTCAGTGGCATTTCCGTAATTATCAACAACAATCCTGCAAACAAGAACTCAATGCAGCATTGAATTTGTAGGCAATTAAACTACAAAAAATGGATATCAAACCTTGATTGGATCCCAATTAAAAACCCTAGAAAGCAAAAAAGCTCTGAGAAAACCCAAGATCCAAGAAAGAAATAAAAAAAGGTGGGATTTTTATAAGAAGCTTGGAAGGAAATAAGGAGGGAACAGAGAAGGCCCACGGAGAGGAAGACGAAAGCAAGAAGACAATTAAGCTGGGAATCAAGATGATAAGAGTGGAAAAGTGGGATCTTTTTTTTGAGGAGGAGAAGAAGGAGGGGGGATTGGGTGGGTATTCTGGGAATCCCCGGAGATCCGGTGAGGGGTGTTTTGGGAATTTAAGAGGGGTAGAATGGGAATGAAGAGGAGGGCATTTCGGGAATCCGGGCATCTTCTTGGCAGTAAAAAGCTCACGAGAGCTTCTTTCGTTTTGTTCGTTTATAGCTCACCGGCCAAACCTTCCCGCCAGCCAAGCACTTTAATGTCCTTTTTTTTTGCATTTAAGACCCTGAGGTTTTGTAATTTGTATAATTTGTTCAATGTTTTTTTTTTAAACCAAAAAAATTGTTTTTGTTGCCCTATAAAATTTGTAATTACTAAAATACCCTCATAATAATAATATATTTTTTTTACTTTATATATTTTTATAGACTTTATAAAAGGACAGATTGATTTTTGTTTTTAGTTTTTTCCCCAAGAAAATGAAGAGAAAAGTATGAATGCTGTAATTTTTATTTATTTATTTTTGGGATTGATTTTTTTTATTAGAGAAGTGTTTAAGTAATAATGATTTGTTGGATGTATAAGTAAATATTATTATTACAGGATTTATATTGTAACAAATATATATGTATATTTATATTATTAAATTTTAAATTTTAAATGTTTTTGAACAAAAATCCTAGAGATTCTGTCCAATCTGTTTGTTATAAGTGTAAGATTGAACAAATCTAGATATTTAATTTGAAAATTAGATAAGTGTTTAAGTAAGTTATAATAATTTGTAGGATATATAAGTAAATATTATTATTACAGAAATTATAAATAATTTCGCATTAAATATAACTTAAATATTGTAATATATATATATATATAACTTTAATCTGTTTGGTAATCCACGACTATTATCATTATAAACAGTAAAAACCTTATTTTATAGTGTTGTACAGTAATCATAAACAATAAAAAGTACAGTGTTTATATAAACAAATAACTGATGGATGATGATAGCTTAGATTTAAAATATCCATAAATTTCAAACCTAAGAATATATTTTCCCTACAATATATATATATATATATATATATATATTATTAAATTTTTAATTTTAATTTTTTTGGAACAAAAATCCTTGAGAGATTCTGTCAAATCTATTTGTTATAAGTGTAAGATTGAACAAATCTAGATATTTAATTTGAAAATTACTTATATATTACCCACTAAAAAAATTGTTATTTCACTTTTTATACCACTATAGTTAAAAATCAATTTAGAAATTGTATAAAAAATTCATTTCCTTATCTCCTTTGTATTTATTCAAAAAAAAATTTATCAACTTTTGGTTAAGAGGGCTTATTTGCAAATTTGTTAGCAAAGAAGCCTAGTAATTTATAGATAAATTAAATAAATAAGTTTAAAGAAAGCGGCACCATACACATGCTGTCCTTGTGTGTACTGCTAATAATAATAAATTTTAATTTATTTCAATATAAAAGTTTGACCGTATAAAACGTAATTTATAGATAAAGTAAATATATTAAAAATTATTTGCACTTGTGTGGATTGCACTAGTAATAATAAATATTAATTCATTTTAATATAAAAGTTTGAAAGTATATATAAAGTAATGGAACATTAACTTTGTGAGTTGGGAGTGGATTTATATTTATTTAGTAGTAGGGTCTCTTGGTATATTAAATTATTAATATCAGATTTTTTAAGTAAGGTATTCATGTTTTTACTAAAAATACCGATTCGAATATCAGTTCACTCAAAGTGAAGACATAAATAGGTTGAGGTTTTTAATTTTTTTGCTTGTGCACATTTTTTGACGTAACTTGTTCACTTTATACAAAAAAAAATATTTATTTAGATAGAAACCAAATAATGAGAAAATAAAACAAGTTTTTTAGTAATAAATTTTGGAGTTTACCTTATATATATGAAATAACTATTATATATATAGCATTATGTATATAAAAAAATTGAAGTTAAAAATTAATAAAGAAATATTAAATAGCATGTTTTAATATTTATGAGTTTTAGATGTTTATTGTTATAAACTCCATTATAACAATAAACAAGAACTTAAATTTTTATAAACTAAAAAAATTATCTAGTCAATTTTTTTTGGTTTGGTAACTCACCAAATTGAAGTGAGTGCTTGTGATTTTTTTTTTCAATTTTATTGTTAAATTATATATATACACACACACATAAAATAATAATAATTTTTTAAAAAATTAATCAAATAAATATCACCTAAAAGATTAACAAATGTATACCTCTAATTGTTACTGATATAATGGCATTACTAGTAATAGTATTTGTGCTTTTTATTAATTTTCTTTTATACATCTAATTGTTACTATATATTCTTGTTTATTATAGATATATATATATATAATGCTAAAAAATAGAAACAAATCAGTGGGGAAAAAAAAATCATAAATAGAAATAAATCTCTTTCAAAGTTTGAGCACATGTATATGCTTCCCAACTAATAAACCACATTATCTTTCACCATATATATATATATATATAAATGAAACAACCTGACTTCCATTTATAACATTGACATCCAATCATAGATATTATGTTACACTTTAATAATAATAATAATAATAATAATAATAATAATAATAACAACAAAATGAGGTGCTCTCCCCAGTGTCCCCATAAGAACTACCCCTGCAAAAATTATTCTTTACCCTCTTCTCTTCTTAATCTTAGAAAATAAAATTAATAATTAATTAATTTATATCTTATAAGTTTTATAGTTTAAACTTTTAAATTTTTTTGTTTTATTTTAATAAACTGGACAAACTACATTAGTGACGCATATGTGAAATTAATACATCAACACACTTATGTACTTATCTTATATGTGAGCTAAAATTGGAACTCGTCTGGTAAAGATTAGTGCCATCCAGAGATCATTGATAAACATAAAATTATAATATACACACGCACGCACACATAAACATCCCAGATTTGAGAAAAAAAGAAGAGTGACAGTAAAGATGAGAGAGATAAGCACATATTGGTGTATGAACAGTGTCATAAACAGTGCCTGAGCATAATACCCGGTTCATCAGGACACTAAACAATCATCGGATTGAATTCCAACGGTCTCAATCGATGTTTATAGGTATATTGGTAATTACATTCGATATGCAGAGGATTGATCCTATATATATATTGTATGAGCATATAAACAAATATGGGTATATTGGTAATTACACTCTTATACAAGGGGAACGCAAGCAATAATAAGATAGCAATCGAAAAGATGGAAGTTCACAGTACCTTTTAAGAAACAAAAGGAATCTTGTCTCTAATGCAATGCTTACCCTTTTCTTTGTTGGCTTGCATTCAATAAAAATACATATTTGATCATACAGTGGATGTATCTTACAACAAATATGACAGTATATGGTTCAATTAAAAAAAAAACACATAAAACTTTCACTTGATTTGGTTGGGAAATAGCAACTATTCTTCAACTAAACAATATGGGATAAAGACTATAAATATATAATTATTATATACATAATAATTAATTTTAAATAATAATAGTTATTATTATTTATTTTTAATAATATGAATAAGCCACTCCAAACACATGTTTTTATTATTACACATCAATCTTATATTAAAAGTCTAGACCAACTGCATGGAAATCAAATACATTATTATTAATAATAAACAAATATTGTTATTTAGAAGCAAACAAATTTTAAATTTTAAAATATTTATTTTTTATTAATATTTATTAAGTCACAATCGGTTCAAATATAAATTTTTCTGCAACCTCAATATTTTTTTACCACTTAATCCTTCGCTAAAAAAAACAAAACAAAACTAAAAACAAAAACAGAAACAAACAAAGAAAAAAAAAACAGAAATTACGTGGGAAAGAATTAGCTATACATCAGACTCAAGCCCAGCTCATTGAAAGCAATAAGATCTATAAATTTTTCTCTTCTTATCTTTTGTCACTTTGCTGGAATTAAAAAAGAGAGGGAATGATATGTGGATGACAAAGATCCAAATGCAACTTGAATTCCAAGAAGAATCCAAATAATACAAAATGTTCTTTTAAAATATATATATAAATATATACATAAACAAAAATGATAAACATTTTTTTTTCCTTCTAGATGGTCAAATATTTGAAGCTCCTCAAAACTTAGATTCCAACTTGACATTGATATCTTGACAACCAAACATTCAAAGTGGTAGGGAAGCCTAACTTTCAGAGGAAAAAAAGGAAAAAACATCTTTGCCTTTTAAGCAAATGCATGCACATGCTACATGAATCACAACATTATCATAGTTCCAATTGATAAAATTCATGAAAAAATTAACTGTTTTTTTGTGTTAATGAAAAGCAATTTATGCTTAAAAAGCCAGAAAATAAACTTATATGAACACTGAACAAAACTTACCTTCAAAATTCAGCGGCCTTGGCACATATGTTGATAGATAATATACAGTGTCAAATAGTTTCATCAATGCTAGATAGCATAAATCTTCTTGTATTCATTATTTAGTATCTCCGAGTCTGAAGCGACCGACAGAGTGAACGATTTCGACCTGCTTCTAGATGTTCTTGTTATATTCCTCAAGTTCTTCTCTTCGATTCTATGTATAATAATGCAGTAGCACATGGAACCCATCGTCGTTAGCATTATCGACGTGCCTATTGCCAATGTACACCAAGATAGCCACCACCCATTGCGGCCTACTACAATGAAGGTGAGTGCTACGAAGGCGATCGATATGAAGAGGCAAGAAATCCACATCAGTTTGTTCATCACAAAAACCATCAATGTCTTCGCCTTCTGCTGGATAACAATCAGCGAAGTCTGGACTACCACAACAGCGAGGGAGATGAAGAGGGCCAACGAGTCAAACACCAAAAACACAGTGAATGCTGGGTCGGTAGCAATGTAGGCTTCCCCTAGAGTATATCCGTCGGTAGGATCCTCAACATACTGACCGGGGACTGTAAATATTGCAGCAAAAGCTACAGTGGCTATTAGCACAGCGACGACAGTGTTTGAATTGATAGCATTGTTAAGCCCACTTATGTGCAGCTTCTGCAGCCTCTTTCTTATTTTCTGAACC
The DNA here is from genome assembly GCF_009730915.1 of Dioscorea cayenensis subsp. rotundata. Classification (NCBI taxonomy): domain Eukaryota; kingdom Viridiplantae; phylum Streptophyta; class Magnoliopsida; order Dioscoreales; family Dioscoreaceae; genus Dioscorea; species Dioscorea cayenensis. Next base: position 21,006,981 of record NC_052474.1, read on the forward strand.
CTCAGACCTGTTTGACGGGTTTGCCGGAGTTGTGATTGGACACCATGTTTTATATCACTAACCGTCTGCTTCAATTGTTTCGCAGTCACTGGAGCTGTATGTTTCACTACTACAGCACCAGCTGCTCTTAAAATGGTGGCAGCTTCTTCATTAGATATTCTTTCTGCAATTCCAAGCGCAGTCTCGCCTGCTCGGTTAACTGCATTGACATCGATACTTTCAACCGATAATAAAGCTCGCAAAACCTACAGAATCAGCAGAAATAGAATTCAGAAACAATGAGTGAATAAGAATGTTATAACTTCTATCACCAAACTTTTTGATCAACATGCAACTCGAAACATTGTCACCAACCTCAGGACGTCCCTTCCTCGTAGCAATATGGAGTGGCGTGTTACCCTTGTTATCCTCCAAGTTGATTACAGAAGAAGGATCAGGTTTCAGCAGCTCCATTATCATCTCAACATTATAGCCTTTCACCGCCATATGAATTGGTGCCTGACCCTTCTTATCTGTTCGCATACCAAGACCAGGATCCTTGCTTAAAAGGGTTTTTACAACCTCTACATGACCCATTCTTGCTGCTGAATGGAGGACAGTTTTGCCGTTGTTACGAGCAATCTTTGCAAGACTTGCATCTGTTTCTAATAAAAGATTCACAACGTCAATATGACCTTGAGCCGCAGCAGTATCCAAGGCCGTAGAATTTCCAATGTTGGTAGTCATGGCAAGAGGAGGGAAAGACGATAAAAGCTCTTTTATCACTCCTGCAGAAGCCAAGAAAATCAGAAAACTGAAATTCAGCATCATATAACAAGTTCAATATCATGATACAGATCTTTTGACTGAATGCACTGATTTGAGATCATATCAGAACAATGGTGATAAATCATGGCAGTTCCATATTTGAAATAGCATTTAGCATATAAATTTGGTGCAATTAAAACTAGTAAAGCATAATCCATTGTATAAGAGTAAAATTAAATGGTTACCAGCATGACTCTGCTTGGCAGCAATATGAAGAGCATCAAAACTGTTGTTCGCCTTGATTGCAGCCGCCTGCATATCAGAAACCTTCAAAATCTCACAAACAACCTCAACATGTCCACTCTCTGCCGCAACATACAATGCAGTCTCTCCGTCCTGGTTCTGCTTCGATACCAAGTCCTTCAACTGACTCTCTTTACACTCTGAAATTGTCCTCTCAGCAAGTGCAGTGTTGCCAGCTCTTGCCGCAAGATGGAGTTGTGTGTCACCACGCTTGCAGATATTGTCCTTCGGCTTCTTCTCCCTAAAGCTCTGCAGCTTCTCAAGAGCAGCAATTCGAAAACTCTGCTGTTTCTCCATCTCCACAGATACAAATCCTCAAAACAAGGATCAAATCTTCTTTCTTTTTCTACTTCTACTCTTCTTTCTCTTCTTCTATCCAATCAACTCCATTGAAATGATAACATATTGTTCTCTTGTCACTCTCTTTAAACTCTAACACAGATCCTTTAAAAAAAAAACAATCTTTTTTCAGTAAAAGAATCACTTTTTCTTCTACGAAGCAATAATTCAACAACTTCAAAAACAATGGTTCAAATTTCTCATAAAAGAAACCCAAACTTCTTCAAGATTTCAAGCTCAGGAATAATCTTCCAATTCAACAAATCCACAAACTAGGGTTTAGATTTCTTGGAATGAGAAATAAAAATCCCAACTTTTTCAGAATTTGAAGCTCAGTTTAACCCCCAAACACTAATTCACCTACCCAAACCCTTAAACACAAACTAAACAAGATAATCTCTCCATCAAAACAACATCAAACACCAAACAATGATAAAAATTAATGAAAAACAATAACCCAACAAACACATACCTCAAAAATCCAAACTTTTATTGAAGATTGACAACAAGAACAGAAGATAAGAACTCTGAAACAGTTAGAAGACCATAAAAAGGAGTCCAACCAAGAGAGAACTCTTTGAAGAAACCATTGCTGACTCTCGTGTGCAACTTAAAGAATGGATTGAGAGATGGATGATTCTCCATGGACTCTAATGACTGTCACCATTTGCACTGCTTTCCTCCCACCTTCTTCCAAGAACGAGCAAAACGAGCTCTTTGCCTCAAAATTGAATATAAAATTTGATTGCATTCCCATCCTACTGCTTTCCTTTTTTGTCTTTTTTTTCTCCATTTTTTTTTTATTACTTTAAATAAATTTCCAAAAACAATTAGATAAAGGGAAATTTGTAGTTATACCCCTACAAAAATAATTTTCATATTCCTTATAAAAATGTGTAATTTACCTATGTACCCCTCTGAATATGATACACCTTGTAAATGATTATGGCTGAAAATTTTTATAAAAAATCTTGACTATTCTTTGCACTCGCCAATTAAGTCTACTGGCACCGAATTTTTGCATAAGACATTTATCATACAGAAAAAATAGATTCAAATTTTAATTCACATAAATAATAAAAGATATAAGTGTTATAAAAATTAACTCCTCACATGTACCTATCCTTATCATGTGATTTATCTACATTTATATATATAACTTTGCATCCCCGCTTAATTCATATGCCCTTTTATACTTAATAAGATTAATTAAATATAAAAGGGTATTATATATATATATATATATATATATATATATATATATATATAGCTTCTTTTCTAGTATGATTAATTTGATTTTTTTTAAAATAACATTAGTTGGTTAGAGGATGATGATACCTTAATTAGAAAGGCAAAAGAATATTAAATAATAATAATAAAAAAAAACATAAGTGATGCTGATTTATGAGCAACTCTACTTGATCAAATTGCTTAAACAACACATCACCATATCTTTCAAAATACTATAATAAATTACTACTTATAGTTTGAAACTGTTAAATTTTTAATTATTAATTGATGGCTGCTATAACTAATTTGACTCAAATTTTGGTTAGTTTTATAATGATTCTTACATGAGATTAATTACTCCTTGTTATAGTGAGTTTTTTCTTTTTTATTATCTAGATACATATGTATGCATACATGTGTTCAAGAGTTCATGATCTCATGTAATTGTTTTTAATTAACAATACCAAAAATTAAGCAAAGCGATATTGTCTTCTTATTATATCTATGAAAAAAATATTTGTCTGATCATAGGACAAAAATAATTATTTTTTTGTCCCTTGTCAAGAATACAACATATAATTATACAAACATGGATAATTATATGTTGTATTCTTGACAAGGGACAAAAAAATAATTATTTTTGTCCTATGATACAACATATAATTATACAAACATGGTAATGTATAATTAATTAATCATTATTTATGTGTACCTCTTTATATGGTTCTTGAGGAGTTATGGTCAATCAAAAATTGGACAAAGTTGTAGGAATGTTCAGAGGTAGAATTGGGCCCATTCATGGACATTGATGTTAAGGGCTTCTTTCTTTTGTGGAGGCTGTCAATTTTTTTATTTTTATTATTTTTTGTCTTTATAAAACATTTTAAATTCGGATTTCTTCTCTTTGTCTATGTCTTTTTTTTTTTACATGTTTATCCTTTTAAAACAGAGAGTTAAAAGTACATTATTGGTCCTGTATTATATTGTGTATTTTGATTTTTACAGGTTAAAAATGCACATCATGACCTTTTATAATATACTTTCTCCAATCATTTTTACTTGTCTAATTTAACTAAATCACATAGATTAAGAAAGTTGGTTGATAATATAAAATTTATAAAAATTATATTAATTTTTTAAAATTACTTTTATTTAAAATATATTTTAAAAAATGTATAATTAAATATAATTTATTAGAAATTATATAAATACATTAAATAAAAAAAGTAAATTTGAAAAAAAAATTAATATTTCACAAATTTTCTATATAAATAAGTAAAAATTATAAAATAAAATCTTTAAAATAAACAAGTAAAAAGTATAAAAGGAGTATATATATATATATGTGGTCTACTATGGATATCACTTGAGAGATAGCTTACGTAATAATATGTTAAGATCTTTGTATTTTTTTTTTTAAATTAATCAATAATGAGGTAGACATTAAAGACTTATGTATTTGACTAGAGTGATTTGCAAAGTAATTTTTTATTATATATATTGATAAAATAAGTAAGCCACTATTTACATCATCTATTATATATGTGTGAGCAATTTAACCTTCCAACTTGCTATATGACATATGTGACTCCCAACGGTGGGACTATATAATATTAGTTTTTACAAAGTAACAAACACTATATAGATTAGTGATGTACTCACGGATTAAAAATTAATCATCCAACCCATATATCTTTAATTGGGAATGAGAGATTTAGAATGTGAGCCCACATCCACAATCAAAAATCTATTACTATTATTACATCCAACGAGTCTTGCATGTGAGAATTTTTTAATGTTTTATTATTGTTTTTCACAATAAAATTATGTATATGAGTCTTTTTTAAATATTAGTTTTTATAAAATGTTTCATTCATATTTCTTTGTCTTTAAAAACATGAAATTATATATATATATATATATATATATATATATATATATATATATAAAAAACAGAAAAAAATTACAAAGAACTACATAGAGCGAGGAATGTACGTATGAGGAAAAAGGAAGGGGGATTGGGGCATATATGTCTTTTTATATGAAAATTCCTTTGACTTGGATAAGTGACATATATAAAAATTAAAGAATTCTCAAGTTGCAAATGTATATATGTGTGTGTGCGCATATATATATATATATATTAAAAAATATTTAAATTTTTTAAACATAAAATTACACAGGTCTAAACAGTATATATATAGGCGATCGATCTTCACGCACGCTCACATAACGCGAACGTTGTCTGGGCCGCTGGATTTCAATCCAACTGCTCGCACTATTTAGTAAATGTGATATCCGTGCTTATCAACAATGTACTAGAAAAAAGTGGGATAAACGCAGATTTTTCCAAAAATTAAATCGATTAACTCAAATTAACACATAGACAATTTCTCACCGCAGCATTATCTTAATCCCTATCTATTGTCTGTCGGACATCTCGTGTACTTCCACGTAAAACTCTTTCTCATATATATATCTATATATACTTTATGTCTAAAAACGTATGTGTTGTTATTGTGGTTAATGAGCCGAGCACAAGCTCTATAATGTCTTTAACAAGATGAGCTTGAGCCTGACAAATAAAACTCGAAATAGGCTCAACTCAAATTGAGACTTGATTAAAATAGTGTCACATTGTGCTCGAGCATAGTAAAGCTTGAATCAATTCGATTAGATTACATCCCTACCAGTTGGCAAACTGACTTGGTCGTACAAACTTGGTGAACTCACACTTGACCATGAGGTGTTCACTTATGCCTAGCTTAGCAATCTCATTAAATCTCGTATGCCGACCGATCCGAGCACATTAATGTGAGAAAGAAAGCTTGAAACTAATGAGGTTAATAAAAAATAATTATAAAACATTTTAATTAAATTAAATATATAATAATAGATTAAAAGTACAAATTTTAATTAAATTAAACATTGGGAACATGCAGTGATTTTTCACTTTGACAATGAGTGGATATGAGCTGATTCAAAACCCCTCACCCTTGGTTGTATAGAGTATTATTCACTGGCATCACGCATTATACATTGGGTTAAAGGGTTGTTAAGTCACTATAATTAGTACATTTTTATATTTATTTATTCATTTGAGACATTTAAATGGTGTGCTCTTGTCACCTATTTTGAAAATAAAAATAAAAATAAAGTTTTTAAAGATGTAGATCATACATCCAAGGGCCAAAAGCAACGCACTTATGATGACCATTTCTCAAATATTTTATAATTTAATTAATATTAATAAAAATGGCGCTTTATGCGAATAAAAATCACCGAATCAAATGAAAACAATAATAATAATATTAAAGAATGTGATGGTCTTTTCTCAAATATTTTATAATTTAATAAAAGATTAATAAGGATGACGGCTTATGAGAATAAAAATCACGGAATGAAATGAAAACAATAATAATATTATTAAATAATGTTATCATGTTATATTTATTTCACATGGCACATTCAATGTGTTTCTTTTTTATTTATTTATTTCTCATTTGATAACTAAAATGTCGTCCTTGATGTTGGCTTTTATTAAAATCAAGTATCATTCCTTTCTTTTCATGTTGGATTAATTGATACAAGACACAATTCCTAAGGATGCTCTGCTTTTCCAATAAATAATGGAAACTTTTATTTCCCATTTCTTATTTTCAAAATTATTATTGAATATATATATATATATATAATATTTGAAACTAAGAATAATTAGAAATTTAGTTACAAGTATAAACGATTAAAATGGATAAAGCCAAGTGAGTTGTTACAAATCAGTATATGGTAAGGTCATGAAGTACTATAGCAATACTATTTATGCATTGTTCCAGGCCTATATATTTTTTACTAGATCTGAATAGGTCCTCTGTGGGAGGTGGTGTATTCCTCCCCTCCACAATTATATGGTAGGGAGATCATTCAAGTCACCTATAGTCTATTCTAGGAGGTCATTAAGCCACTGTAATTAGTGTATCTTCATTGTACCTATTTGTCTTTTGACAATGCTTGTCGGTTTCATGAAAAAAAAAAATCTCTAAATAAACATGCTCTAAACTAAACTTGAATCAAATGATTTAAATTAATACATAAAAATTTAGATCAAAACAGAGTAATATGTTTATTAGTATAAAAAAATTCATGTGATTTTACTAGTCAATATTTTAATCTATTTAAAAACACAAATTTTGGTGACTTCTGTAAGAAAAAAAAAAGGTTTATGATTTATGATATTAATTTAAGTCTGTGAGTTAGCAAATCATCAAATTTATGCTTAAAAACATAATTTATAAGATGAATATTATGAGTCAAATATAATCCAAACGTATAAACTCATTTAATTAAGTTTATAAATAAATCAACTTCATATTTGGAAATCAAAAGCCATTTATTAAATCAATAATATTCAAGTCAAACATAATGAGAGCATAAACCGGTAAACACTCAATCAATCAATTAGTGACTTGAATCATGTTTTTTTTAATTACATCATGGTTTATGTATATATATAATTCAGTAAACTCCGGCATTGATTACTGAGTAAATTAATCTAATTTCCAAAAGTAAGTGTTATTAACGTAATCCTTTACTGACTTATAGACTAAAGTTTGACTTTAAACCACAGAGAATTAAAAGTAATTAAAAAACCCAAAAATTCCCAGTCAAAAGATAAACACCATAATTTTCTTATTAGATAAGATCACCATGATCAAATAATTCTCATGTTCTTATGTCATTAAAGTAATAAACAAAGAACAAGAAACAAGCTTCCTTGCTTTCATGAACCATTTCCTCAAGACATATCCCAAAATTCCATGGTGAAACTAAGTTTGTCTAACATTCATACAAATAATACAAGTTGTTGAAATCATGCTTCTCATTTAATCGGACACACATAACTTTTGATTCAAAGTAAATATAGATCCTTAAAACATTTCTGCTCCAAAAAACTTTAACTTCACTTCAACTTAATTACTATCAATCAAAGTCCATTTTCGTTTCTTTTGGATTAATTCTATGAACCAAACTTGTTATCTTTTTTATTTTCTAACCTATTTGACCTCATCATGTGTTTCTTTCTTTTTTCTCTCACTTTGTTTTTCTTGTGGTTCTGGTTCTATGTTTCATAAAACAAAGAAGAAAAACATAAACAATTTCACACAAGTATACAATTATCCACTAGTTCTATAACTTCCACTTCAAGTGACTTCCTAACATGCCATCAACTCTACTTCCCTTTTTCAGTGCCAAAATCTAAGGACACCAAAACCCACTTCTTCCTCTCTTTCAAACCCATATAAATACCAGTATACCACCCCTACCCATACATATCTAGACATATCTATACATCTAGACACATCTTCTCACCATGTACTACTACTCTTCTTCTTCTTCTTCTTCTCTTCACAATCATAGTCCCACTAGTCCCAATCAAGCTTCAACATTGTGTCATATGGAGCCAAACCAGATGGCCAAACAGACTCATCTGAATCACTTACGTCTGCATGGCATGCAGCATGCACGTCCACCTCATCATCATCAACAATCTACGTCCCCGCCGGCACCTTCTTGATCAAACCAGTCACCTTCAATGGCCCTTGCAATACCAACCATATCATCTTCCAAATTGATGGAACTCTCATTGCATCATCATCTTACAGTTCTAAAACTCAACAATGGATCATGTTCGAGCACGTCAACGGCGTCTCCATCTTCGGTGGTACCTTGGATGGCCGTGGCCAGTCTCTCTGGTCTTGCAAGAATTCCGGCCGTGGCTGCCCCGACGGCGCCACGGTAAGTACATAAAATACAAGTGAACTACATTATAATTCGATCAAGTATATAAATACATGAGTATTAATTTTTTGTTTTGATAATTTTGAAGTCTTTGAAGTTCAGTAATTCAAAGAACATTATGATAAGTGGATTGTCATCGGTGAACAGTGAGTTGTATCATATTGTGATTAATGGATGTGAAGCAGTGAAAGTCCAGGGAGTGAGGATCAATGCACCGGGGAACAGTCCTAATACTGATGGAATTCATGTTCAGATGTCTAATGATGTTACTATCAGCAGCACCGGCATCAGGACTGGCGATGACTGCATCTCTATTGGCCCCGGAACTTCTGGTCTGTGGATTGAAGGCGTCTCTTGTGGCCCCGGTCATGGCATCAGGTAATTATTGTTCGGAAAAGAAGAACATATATGGGACCTGTGAGTTATAACCTCTAATATGTATAATCACTTGTTATAAGAGAAAATAAATAATTATCTGATGTGTATATGATACTTTATATAGAGTGTCAAACTCAAAATAACTAGGTAATTATCTGCAAATATTTCTAACAATTAATTATATCACTTGCTTTCAAGTAAAAAACAGTACTCTCTCATTTATTTTCTCACATATATATATATATATATATTTTTGTTGTACAGTATTGGGAGTTTAGGGAAAGAGGATGAGGAGGATGGAGTGCAAAATGTGACAGTGAGAAACACAGTGTTTAAAGGATCACAAAATGGACTAAGAATCAAGACATGGGGAAGACCAAGCACTAGTTTTGTTAAGGACATTATGTTTGAGCATGCAACCATGCAGAATGTTCAGAACCCAATCATTATTACTCAGAATTACTGCCCTGGTGAACATCACTGCCCTGGTCAAGTAAGTGCTTTAATTATTTCTTTTTATTATTATTTACGTTGCATGCATGCATGCATTAATTAACTGTGCATGTGATGCCATATTAAATTTTATACATATGTATTTGAATAGAATTCTGGGGTGAAAATAAGTGGAGTGACATATAATGATATACAAGGATCATCTGCAACACAAGTAGCAGTGGACTTTGATTGTAGTGGGAGTAATCCATGCAGTGGAATTGGATTGGAAGACATAAAACTCACTTATGGAAATAGCCCAGCCAAAGCTTCTTGCATTAATGCTGATGGTTCTGCCTCTGGCTTTGTTATTCCACCAAGTTGTCTTTAATTTTCAGACTTAATTATGTATGTATCATGTCTAAAGTTCATTTTGTTGGACTTTGAGATGTATTTTCCTTTTTTTTTTTTTTCAATTTTAATATGAGATCATTAGAGTTTAACAACATATATATATTTATATATATAGAGTTTGAAAGAGTATATATCATGCATATAAAGTAATATGGAAATTAAAGAGATGGAAGTCAACTTCAAATCATCCAAAATTAACGGAGAAAAGGTAAGAAGAGATGATGTTTGTCATATGACTTTGTGTTTGTTTAGACACTGATTTCAACAAAGGAAGAACTTCATGGTTTCTGAATAATAATGTACATGTTTTTTTAGTTTTAGAATTGAAAACATTACTATTTTTATATGTTTTTATGTTAATTTTCTTCTTATCAATTATAAAATTTAAAATGTTTTCCATGTCCTAGGGATAGACTAGAATATAAAAGAAAATCATCAACATTTAATTTTTAATATATTTATTTTAAAAATTTTTATGAAAATTAAAAAAAATTATTATACGCCCATATGATATCCTTTTATCATATATATATATAGAAAGTAGACTTTATCTAACACAAGTGAGTTCTAAGGAGCGCTGATAAATTTACAAACCACACACGAACACACTTAACCTAATAAAAGGTATGAGCTCATATGAACTTTAACAAGTTCACTCGGATCAATGTGAGATTGTGCTTGGCCAAGCAAGTTTATGTACGTGTGTAGGAGCAAAGTGTGGAAGAGCTCACCTAGATCCTTACTAGCTCATTTTAGTTAATTACTTGGTCATGCATAAGATTACCTGGACTTTTGTGAGCTAGCCAATATATATATATATATATATATAGGATATATTTTTATAAATTTGAGGTTTGGAAACTCCTTTTGAAATTTAATAAGAAATTGCATGTATTTTTCTCATTAAAAAGCAGATAATATAAAGAAAGAGAGGAAAATTCTCCAATGTAGCCATTAAAACAGAATCCTTAAATATCTATAACTTTATGGAATATTTTATTTTATTTTGTTTTATAGACCACCTCTTCATATATAGTTCCATGCATTATAATATTAAGATTGATGGGAAAATATATATATATAGGGATAACAAGTGCATCACAATCCATGTATATATATGCATATGTACTCTAGATAAATAGATAAAATAAAAAATCACAGCCATATATATATATATACATATACATATATATACAAGTTTTTTCACGTAATTTATATAAACTCATTAACCACCTCTTGGTCAATTAATACTGTATGTAGAGTATGTAGAGGCGAATGGAGGGGGGTCAAGGAGGTGCTTGAGCAACCCCTTGGCCCCAACCAACCAATACTATATATATATATATATGTAATATGTTAGAGGGAGTTGGAACTTGGAGCACCCCCTCTCTTCTCACTCACTCACTCTTTCTCTCTCTATATATTCTCTCTCTATATATTAATAACTCATTAGATCTTTATTTTTATTTTTCCAAAAATATTAATTTTTTTACAAATTAATACGAATAATTTAAAAAAAATAGTGTTTAGAGCAAAATTAATATTTATTATTTAGATATTTTATAAATTGGTTGATATAATATATAAAGATTTTTTTTAAAAAAAAATTATTGTTTAGCCTTCCTTTATTACAAATTAGTTTATATAAAATAAAAATTAGAAAAAAAATTACAAACATTTATTGGTTAAACCTGTGATTTTTATTAGTTAGAATATAACATATATATATATATTTAAAAATATTTATATAAATATTTTTTTATAAAGTATTTATAAAAAATTATTGTTTGGACCCTTAATTTTTTATTTTGTCTTTCATAAAAAATTATAAATGTATTGTTTTTTTTTTTTTTGTAATAATTGGATCGGCCAAATTACAATAAATATGTCTTTCAACTAATCTATATAAGCACCCCCTTTTATTTTTGCTTTCAGTTCGCCACTCGATCAGTATGTGTCCTCTGCTTAAAAGTCTTTTTGGTCCATTATGGTGTTGATTCAACTGAGTATAATGTTTGTGTTCTGCTAAGGAGGTAAATTCAAACCCCAACTCAGATGAGATCACATATATGTGAGATGTTAACTCCATATTTATGCACTTTATTAAGTGGCTTCTTCATATTTGTGAAAAAAAATTCATAATTATTCATAATGTATTAATTCAATTAATTAAGCATCAAAATTAAGAAGATTATTAGTGTTTAATTTCTAAAATGAACAGGTATAATTTAAAAATATATATTAATCCACCTAAATATTTTATTTTTAAAAAATAATTTTTTTATACATTCTATAGTTTATTAATTTCAAAAAAAAAGTAATGCTATTAGATGACTTATATGGTGTCCAACTACTCCAAATAATCTCTTTTTTAATCGGCAATATTTAAAAAAAAATATATAAAACAAAATAGGTTGGATGAAATGAAGCCTTAAATCTAATATCCTCTGGCCCGACTACCGATTCCCTCATTGTCGTAGTTCCAACTTCGAACTAAGGTTGTCATTCTTTAATTTTTTTTTATAAAAAAAAACTAGAAAATAAAATGAGAAATTAATTGTCCACGTGTACAGATGATCTGGCATTTGAAAAGTCAAACAATTTAATCAAGAAAGAGTAAGTATTACTACACGTATCTCAATGCATCCATCTCACCAACGATACCAACTGAACAGTTTCCTATTCCCAAATTCCCCGTTTCCAATCCCCTTACCGTTTCCCGTTTCCCATCAACCATTCTCAGCTGCAGTTACTCTTCTTCTTTCTCTGCCAGGCTTGCCACCACAACAACCACCACCATTACCATTTCTTCTTCTTCTTCTTCTTCTTCTTCTTCTTGGCTAATGGAGGTGGTTAGGAACAAGCAGGTGGTACTCAAATGGTTTGTAGTTGGGGCTCCAACTGAGAAGGACATGGAAGTGAGGGAAGGGAAGGCTGAGCTGAAAGCTCCTCCAGGATGTGGTGGGGTTGTTGTTAAGAATCTTTACCTTTCTTGTGATCCTTATATGAGGGCTAGAATGAGGGACAATTCCTCTTCTTACATCCCTCCCTTTCAGCCTGGTTCGGTAATTTGCTTCATCTCTGTTTTTTCGCCTTCTTGGTGTTTCTTGAAATGTCTATGATTTTGTTTGTTTTGTTTTGTTTTTTATGGTGTTGTGATTATGGGTTCTTGGTTTATACATGAGATGAATAATGTGGAGTTAGTGTTGTGTTAGGATTTATGAAACTCTTTTTAGTGTCTGTTTGGTGTTGTTGTGTGTGAAATTGGAGGTGTGATGGCATGATCTTTTAGTTATTTGTTGTTGTGATTTGTTTCTTGATTTTTTTTTTATTTTGGTGAATTATTTCTTTAGATAGATAGTTTTGATGGAAAGTTTCAATTTTTTAGATTTTTTAGTGTGAAATGAGAAGTTGGAGTTTGGTTTTTCATGAAATGAAGCTCTTTATTGAAGAAGCTGTAGTTGTTCTTGTGTTCCTTGGATTTCTGAATCTCTTTTCAATGCTTTTTTAATGCTTGCCAAAATTTATAATGCCTTGTTGGTAGCTCATGAGTTTGATATGTGGCTTGTCTGCATTTCTCAAAGACAAAATTAAAAATGAAAGTGTGATGAAGCACTTGTGGTTTAATCTCAGAACATTGAGTTCCTGATGTGTTTGTAAATTCTCCTCTTTTAGATAGATATGATGGACAATTTTGAATCCTTTTAGTGCTCTGTTCTTTGGTATTTTGATGATGATGAGATGTTAGTTGTCTCCTTGTGAGCCTGGTTGCAAGTGTTTCTTTAGTGAAACTTAACTTCTTGGTTTTGGCAACTCTATTTGTTTTTTTTATAAAGAATCTTTCTTGAAAAAAATTTGGGAATAATTTCCCTTGGTCTCAGCATTGATGATGAGATGTTGTGGTTTGGTTGTAGACTTAGTTTGTATTGTTTATTTAGTGAAATATAAATTTTAGATGTCTATTTTCAAATGATGTTTTCTTAGCAAGAACATAATGAATTGAAAAATAAATAAATAAATTGGAAGGGTACCATGTTTATCAATGCTTCAGTAGATAGTCACTGTACCTTTGCTCTTGAACATACTCTGCTAGTTGTTCTAGAATGCCTGCATGGTTTTAGTCCTACATTTATGCTTTGCATTGTCTTACACTTGAAAATTACTTGAATCTTTACCTACTTTCAACTTGCACAGTTTGTCATAATTTTTATGACCTCAATAACTCCATTTTCCATGTCATTGGCTTGTGGTCACTCCCATTTTGATCAGGAGTTTGAATGATCAAAATTGGATTTATTGAACTTTAAGTTTGTCATGTTTCATTTATTTATTTATATATACATATATATATATATATATATCTGTAGTGCAGGTCATAGAAGGTTTTGGAGTAGCAAAAGTTATTGATTCAGACAACCAAAATTTCAGCATTGGTGATTACATCTCAGGAATGACTGGTTGGGAAGAGTACAGCATGATTACAAGGGTTGAACATATTAAGAAGATTGAAAAGGATGATATCCCTCTTTCATTTCATGTAGGACTCCTCGGTGTGATAAACTTCTTCCATTTATTTCTATGTCATTATATTTTTGTCCGAATCATATCAAGCTTATATACTAAGAGAGATTTTTAAAATGATTTGTATATCCTGGGTGTTATGTCAGCAATGCTGAGTGAATTAGAACTTATCTTGAACACTCATATAAATGATTACTACATTTGTTTTGCAGGTATGCCTGGATTCACAGCTTATGCCGGATTTTACGAGGTCTGTGCTCCAAAGAAAGGTGATTATGTTTTCATCTCTGCAGCATCTGGAGCAGTTGGCCAACTTGTTGGGCAGCTTGCAAAGATTCATGGCTGCTATGTTGTCGGAAGTGCTGGCTCGAAGCAGAAGGTCTATGTCAACCAAGTTAACTTACATTCTCTGCCTTCATTTATCGACTTTTATCGATGTTCACAGCATGTTTATAAATTACGTAGGTTGATCTTCTGAAGGACAAACTAGGATTTGATGATGCTTTCAATTACAAAGACCAGACTGATTTAAGTGCTGCCTTGCAAAGGTTCGTATTAAAATACGAAATTCTTAGTGGTGTAGATACATGAGATAACATCATAATATACTTGGACATAGTTCAGGTATTTTCCTAAAGGTATCGACATATACTTCGACAATGTTGGTGGTAAAATGCTCGATGCAGCACTCCTTAACATGAGGTTGCATGGGCGTGTTGCGGTGTGTGGAATGGTATCATTGCATTCCTACACCGATACGGATGGAATACATAACTTGTTTACATTGGTACAAAAGCGAATCCGTATGGAAGGATTTCTTCAGAGTGATTACTTGCACTTGTTTCCGAATTTTGTGGAATGTGTTGCGAATTACCATCGACAAGGCAAGATTGTCTACTTAGAGGACATAAAGGAAGGTCTAGAGAACGCGCCCGCAGCCTTTGCCGGATTGTTCACCGGAAAAAATGTCGGAAAACAAGTTGTATGCGTTGCAAAAGATTGATTGAGTTGTAGTTCTTGCAATCTTCTCATGTATTGATCATTGTTGAAAGTTTGTTTCAAGGATTGGCATTATGCTGGAATTGTAATTGTCTCACTATTAAGCCAAAAATAAAGAGCTCTTATGCTATTTCTTTGCTATTATTAATTATTAATGGTTTTGTTACTAATATATCTATATATATATGGTGAATGTTCTATTTATTGTTATTATACTCCCCCGTTTCTTTTTAGTTGTCAATTTTACCTAATTCACATGATAGTTGGTTATCTATATTTTATAAAAAAATTCTATTATTTTATAAAACTATCCCTATTTAAAACTTCATTAGTGGAGTATATAATTTAATATTTAGTTGATTATGATTTATTAAAAATTATATAAATATATAAAATTAAATGATACATTTAAAAAGAATTATTTAATGTTATACAAAATTTTTAATATAACAAGTACAAAAGAACAAAGAACAGCTTCAAAACATGACAACTAAAAAGAATTGAGGGAGTATCTATCAATATCAGATTAAATAGCATTTTTGCCAAAATACTTTGGGACTCCAAATTGTATATAAACTTGTTGCATTTTGGAAAAAAATAAATAAATAAATTACATTTTATATGGAAAACAATCTCCACTATTAATGTTTGCCTATATATATATATATTAGTAAAGAAAAACAGGTAACAAAGAAATTAATTATTTTTATATATTTATAGGGCTGTAAACGAGCCAAGCCGAGCCGAGCTTTGCCTTGTTCAAGCTTGACTCATTACTATTTAATCGAGTTCGAGCTTCATTTTTCATGTTCAAGCTTGGCTTGTTGCTATTTTAACCGAGCTCAAGCTCTAACCGAGCTTATTTCGAGCTTCATGCTTGAGCTCAACTTGTTAAGAAAATTCGAAGCTTAGACTTGGCTCGTTAGCTTGATTAAGGCTTGACTATTTTTTTATATTCTATTTTTGATTTAGTAAAGTATCATTTAAAGCTTATTTAATGAATTATTATCAAGTGTGACTCAACTCGATTTGAGTTTGATGATCATGTTAGTAAAAGAATAATTTAAGCTTGTTTATGGAATCATTAATGTTTGAGTTCAAGCTTGTTAAAATCTTCATTAAATAAGTTAACAAATAATTACAATAATAAAAAAAATAAACATTGTTATTTAACTATCTATAAAATATTTTTTTGTAATATTATTAACGATCCGGTAAATAAGCTTGTTCATGAAACTATAAATGATTATATTAATAATTGTTACAAATAAAATTGTAAATGATAATATAAACGAGTTTTTAATTATACAATAAACGAGTTGTTCACAAGATTTAATGAGTTGAGCTTGGTGGTGTTCAAGTTTGGCTCGTTTATCTTACGAGCTCATTTAACTTAATAAACTAGCTGACCCGAGCTTTTAACAAGTTGAGCCTTCAAATAGTAGTTTAGAGCCCTATATGTGTGACTTAAATTGGCAATAATGACATAATCACATATACACCTTAATATATATATATATATATATATATATATATATATATATATGAGCTCACAACCGAGCTTATAAACAAGCTTGTTCACGAGCTGTGTTTACGAGCCAAAATGAGCCGAGCTTTCATCTGCTCAAGCTTGGCTCGTTTATTAATCGAGCTTGAAAATGATGCTCAAACTTGGTTTATTTACTATTTTTATACTCACCAACAACGTCTATTAGTACTAGTTCTTTGCATAACGCATTTGTTTTACTAATAAGGAGGGTTCAAATCACATGAGTTGGTAAACTTTAACTCCTAGCGTGTATCTTTGTCACGTGCTTTATTTTTAAAAAAAAAGTTTGCATTTTTTATATGCCCTTTTATACTTAATGAGATGAATGAAGTATAAAAGGGTATTATATATAGCTTATTTTCTAGTATGATTATTTTGATTTATTTTTTAAAATGGTTAGAAGATGATGATACCTTAATTAGAAAGGCAATAGAATATTTAAAAACAAACAAAGTGATGCTGATTTATGAGCAACTCCACTTGATCAAAATGCTTAAACAATACATCATCATATCATTCAAAGTATCATAATAAATTATTAGTCAGAGATTGAAACTTTGTTAAATTTTTAATTATTAATTGATGGCTGCTATAACTATTTTGACTCAAATTTTGGTTAGTTTTATAATAATTCTTACAAGTATAGTGAGTTTTTTTTTTTAATTATCTAGATATATACACACACACGAGTTCAAGAGTTCATGATCTCATGTAATTGTTTTTAATTAACAATATGAAAAATTAAGCAAAGTGGTATTGTCTTCTTATTTCTATGAAAAAATTATTTGTTCGATCATAGGACAAAAATAATTATTTTAATACCTTGTCAAAAATACAAAATGTAATACAAATATGGTAATGTATAATTAATTAATCATTATTTATGTGTACCACTTTATATAAATCTTGAGGAGTTATGGCCAATTAAAATTTGGATAAAGTTGTAGGAATGTTCAGAGGTAGAATTGGGCCCATTCATGAACATTGATGTTAAGGGCTTATTTCTTTTGTGGAGGCTTTTAAATTTTTTATTTTATATTATTTTTTGTCTTTCATAAAACATTTTAAATTCGAATTTCTTGTCTTTGTCTTTTTTTTTTTCTTACATGTTTATCCTTTAAAAACAGTAAGTTATATATATATATATATATTATATGTATACAAAGCTTTAAGTGCATTATTGGTCCCTGTATTGTGTTGTGTATTTTGATTTTTGCATGTTAAAAATCCACATCATCATCTTTTATTATAAACTATATATATGGTTTACTGTGGTTATCACTTAAGAGAGTGCTAATAAAGCAATATATTAATATATTTGTATTGTTTTTTAAATTAGTAAATAATGAGGTAGATATTAAAGACTTAGCTATTGTGATTTGCAAAGTAATTTTTTATTATATGTATTGATAAAATAAGTAAGCTGCTATTCACATTATTTACTATGTGTGAACAATTGAACCTTTCAACCTCTTACATGGGACTTCTACGTATAATGTTGGATTATACAATATTAGTTTGTAGAAAAATTTTTATTGATATTTTTTGTCTTTAAAAACATGAAATTATATATAACAAGAAAAATTAAAAAAAGAAGTACATTTTGTATTTCGTGTGCTCAAGCTTTGGCTCTTACACATAAAATTTTTTTTTAATAATAGGTGACAAACGTTTTTTTTATGAATATAAACAGTACTGAACAGTACTGGAACCCGAATGTACAGTATAAGAATCCCGGGTGAATAATGTATGAACAGTTGGAGAACAGTACTGTCGGGAGAGGGATTTGAGACCATGATCTCCTCCTTACACTTTGGTGTCATACCATTGGGTTATCCAATAGTTGACCTTAAACATAAAAGTTGGGTACACATTTTTTTTTGCAAAGATTAGATTCATGATTATTACAAAAATTCTTTACAGAAGAAGAAGAAATTCTTTGATCTTCCTCGACTTCTTTTTTGGGTCAATTACAAGACGATGGAGGAATGCGTATGGATGAAGAAAAGGGGGCATATATGATATATGTCTTTTAATGTATGAAAATTCACTCTGAATTTGATCAGTGTCCCTATATAAAAAAATGTAAAGAATTCTCGAGGTCCATATGTATGTATGTCTGTCTGTGTGCGAGCATATATATAAATTTTTTAGACATTCGTATATATATATATAATTCCTTTTACAGATATATACAATCAGAAATGGAGCTTTCAAGGCAGGGTCTGTATATTTTTTATAAATAAAAAAATATAAATGCGTATTTCTTTTTATTTTACTAGTTTATTTATTTAATACCTCAATGGCTCAAATGCTCTTCGGTCATAGAAAGTATATATGGGCCGCCTTTAGACTAGGAAAACTCATCATAGAAAACAAAATATCTAGAAATGCTAATTTTCTAAAAGTAAATAACTTTGATATTTAATTTGTATTCAAAGAAAATCAAGCTCATCTCTAAGACATGCTTGGGAGCCATATTCACAGCTCAGTGGTTTGTCTTTTTGAGAAGTATTGGTGTGTGAAGCTCACGTCTTGAATTCAAATCTAGTTAGATGTTGTAGTAATAATAGAGTCCCCAGTTATAAATACAGCCTGGCAGTCCAAACTACATATCAGTGAGTAAAATTGCACTAATCCAATGATCAATTCTCGATTCATGCTCATTACTGTAATTATGCTTATCACATTTGTTTAAAAGAAAAACACTCTTTGCAAAATATATAGGACCGTGATAAAAATTTTTTTAATTATTTTTAGTAGACAGTAAATTATATAATAAAAAATAAAAAATATAAAGCAGGATTAATAAATATAATAAATAAAAAAAGCTAAACCAAAACTATTT
The DNA here is from genome assembly GCF_009730915.1 of Dioscorea cayenensis subsp. rotundata. Lineage (NCBI taxonomy): Eukaryota > Viridiplantae > Streptophyta > Magnoliopsida > Dioscoreales > Dioscoreaceae > Dioscorea > Dioscorea cayenensis. Next base: position 21,026,537 of record NC_052474.1, read on the forward strand.
TATAATTTTTTTAAAAGGACAACAAGCGTTACAACAAGGGTTTTACCCTCACCAATACACATGTCACATAAGGGACTTATTTTTAATACCGATAATTTTTATTTTTTATTTTTGAAAAGATAGATAAACCACTTCTATTAAAATAGAAATAGAATAATAACCCCCAAGAAACAACTTGGAGACAAGAAATTAAAGAACTATAATAAACCACTAGATGTGGCAAAACAACAAAAGGAAGCCAAATACAAAATACAGCGAAGAGGAGAATGATGGTCCCCTCAAGACCCCAATGTCATAACACGAACTTTAGCCCGTACCCAGGTCCTGAACATCCTCATAAGTTGGAACCTCAGCAGAGTTCACAGCAAGAGGTCCTAAAAACTCTAGACTTCTGCGAATGATCGTCATGAAGTCAATCAACTTCTCTTTAGCACCGCTGTAATGTAACAGATGAGAACCATAATAACAACATACGGTCAACTTTCAAAAGAGTAACATGAACAAGCAAGGCAAGAGCATTAAAAATACGATCATTTCTAACAAGCCACACATTCCATACAATTGCTTTTGTAAAGTCTCCCATAACCCTTAAAGGTCGGCCGAAACCGACATCCTCCACGACTCCCAAAGCGAATTTATAGAGCTAGGTGGCTCTGGCAAGTGCAGAAGGTTGCAAAAATAAGCCCAAACAAGTTTAACAAAAGGGTAATGCAGGAAGATATTTTAATGCCAATAATCACTTGAACTAAGTGATTTTTTCATTTAAATAAGTAATTATGGGGATGGAATGATAAACATAGAAATAAAAATTTTAAATATAAAAATATTTTTTAAAAAATTATGCATTACAAATTTTTAAAAAAAAAAAGCTCCTCTATAAATTTCTCTGCTACTTTAGCATGGTAATATTATTGTAATTAATAAATATAATGAGGTAAATTTCATGTAATAATATAAGTTTTATGTTTTATAGAAAAAGAAAACATTTAGCATATGATTTTGTGGGTATAATGGTAAGCAAATCAAAATCTTAAATTAAATTATATATATATAAAAGAAAATTATGAATTGGTCCCCAACTCCCAAGTACCAATTCCAAAAGAAAAACTGACTTTAGGATTGCAACCTTATCATAATTCATGGATGTGATAAGGTAAACTTTATGTGATTTATTAATCTTTTTATAACTTAATTAAACAATATTAAAAATAATGAAGGATATGGATAGAATAATAAGTGTATGATTTAAATAAATATTTAAAAAATATATTATGATTTAGGGGCTTGAGAAACTTTTGGCTAAGACCGGCCCTATATATACTTTGTAGGAGCATTTAAAAAGACTTATTTTTATAAAATTAATTGCTAGTATGAATTCTTACTAGGCTATGCCTTGGTTCCTTTATTTTTTTTTTTAGTAAATAAAATTTTAAAATATTTACTATTTAAAAAAAATCTTTTCACGTACGGATGGCAACAGGTAGGGTATGAATAGAGTATGCCAAAACCCTTACTCGTACCTGTAACCCCTATCTCATAACCGTACCAGTACCCAGGGTACAAAAAAATCATATCTTTGTACCCTTACGATCAGGGTACGGGTATACCTGCAGGATACCCGCTTACACATTCAAATTATCAAATTAAATTTAAATAATAATAATAATAATACAATGTTTAAACACATGTTCATAAATTTAAAATTAGAAGTTGATATATTTATTTATCTTAAATTATTTATAATCACATGAAAGTTATAAGTAACAAATTAATATATATAAAATTACAATATCTACTAAATTATATTTTATATAGTTTCAAATTTAATAAATATCAAGTGAAATTTTGAATATAAAAACATTATAAGTTATCCTTGTAACCAATTGATTTTTTATTAGTATTTTATTTTTCAAAATGTTTTTATAATCTATAGAATAAATTATTATGATATTATTTTTTTATTTGTTTTATAATATGAAAAATTTTTAATTTACTTGTGATTCTTAATATATATATCCAAAAAATATTATGCCATAATAAATATAAAAATAAAAATAAAAATTAAATAAAACTCAAAATAATATATTAAAAGAAAAATTTAAAAGTATTATTTTCAAATTAATCACAATGAAAATGGATTTAGTTTAATAAAAAATTTATATATATATATATATATGAGAGTAAAGGCACGGGTACGAGTAAAACATATACCCTTTTTAAGGGTAAGGGTATGGGTAGGGCCATACCCTTACCCGAATCGTATCTGCTTAAAAAATAGCGGATAATATCCTCACTCATATCTGTACCTAGTCAAAGAGGGTAATATATGGATACAGATATACCAATCAAGTAGGATACAAATTGTCATTCCTACTTTTTACATAGAACATCCTCATTTTTACAAGATGTTTTATTCTTTAAAAGCAATATCTAAAACTAAATAAAAATAAATAAAAACTATAAAAAGATGTGCACAACTTTTCAAGGACTTTCAGATAATTATATTAAAAAAATTTGACATAAACTATTAAATTATAAAGAAATCTCACACCAAAAACAATAATAAATTAAGGCTGCTCATTTACTTCAATGAGCAACTACCAATTATAAGTAGATAATACTGATTTAACATATTGAACAATTCTTAATCATATTGGTTTAAATGAAACTACACTAGAAATTTTCAAAAGATCAACAAGTGCTTCTAATTTTTTTTTTAAATTCTATTTTTTTTATCTCAAAGTTTACCTCACAAATTTTTGTTTTTAAAAATTCACTATTTTATTTTTTTTTTTCTTTAGTTGTCTAATCCAATGAACTCATACAATCCACATGATCTTAAGCATGACCAAGAGAACTTGCATGAGATCATAATTGTTTGCTTAAGAGGTGATTGTTAAAGCAAAGTAAGGTTTTTAGAATACCTATGCCCGGAGATAAACGGGATGGTAAAATTTTAGGAGTTAAAATAAGGAGGTTTCAAAAACTCTATTTAACCCCTCCAAATTGGGTATTGATGAGATTTTATAAATTTTATGGACAAAAAAATGTTTTTATATAAGTTTTTAATATTTACCATTGCGTGACTCTCATTCACCTTCTACGGTCATTGTCCATCGATGACCTTCTAGTTCCACCACTGGTCATTGGTGGATCGTCGCCATCAACCACCATTCATTGTCACCCATATTGTCGATCGGCAACCCCCATAACTGAACACTGGCCTCCGATAACTATGAGAAAGTTCCTTTTTTTTTTAATTAATTAGGACTTGTGAGCAGCTCATATTGTAGCACATCGTACCAAAACAATTTAATATTACATCACTATCATAGACATGCTACGGTAGCTTAATTACTATACTTATATTACTATAGTTAATGAGTTGAGCTGAAGCTCTATATTTTCTTAACAACTTAAATTCAAGCTTCATACATGAAGCTCGAAGTAGGCTCGACTCGAGCGGTAGACTCGGTTAAAATAGTGTCAAATTGAGCTTGAACATAGCAAAGATTGGCTCGACTTAGTTGAATTACATCCCTACCAATTGGCTAACTAACTTGGTTGGTTATACAAGCCTAGGTGAACTCACTCTTAACCATGATGCGTTCACTCATGTGCAACTTGGCGACAATTTCACTGGGATTTTGCATGCCAAAACCTAGACTTATCTACGCATCTTAGTGTGAAAAAGAAACTTTGAGAGTGATGAGATTGAAAAAATAATTATCACTGTCACATTAGGTAGTGTTTGCTTCAAGGGATTTTGAGTTATATGTAACTCTAAATCTCTTATTTTTTTGAACTCATGTGTTTGTTTGGAAGTATTTTCATTTTTTTCATGTATTTTTGAAATCCCATCATTGAGAGATTTTGTTTTACGGTCAGAAATGGCCAGTAAAACCAAATCCCATGAGTTCAAAACCAATGTATATGCATATATATACATATATATATATACAAAAATATATACACATACACATATATATTTATATGAACATATATAGGTATTTTTACATATATACATATACAAGTATGTACATACATTGTCTAGATATATCTATACATAGTATATTTACATATACAAATATACATATATAAGTATGTATATATATATACACACACACATATACATATACTTATTTAGATATGTATACTCATATACATATATATATATATATGCATATACGCACACATATACATATATTTATACACACACACACACACACACACACACTATACATATATATATATATATATTCATATACACATATGTATATATGCATATATGTATATACACAGATATATACATACACTTATACACGTGTTTTCCAATTCTATGTTAACAAATCCTTCCAACCAAACACAAGATTTGACTGCACAGTATTTTGAAAACCAAGTATTTCCAGTAATCTTGTAACTAGAAATCCATTAAATTTAGAATTACATTCAACCGAATGCTGGATAGGAGGAATTCGAAACCCCTCACACTAAACATGTATTTGATTCAACAAATACATCATTATTTCTGTACTCTTTCATATATATGGCGTAACCCAATCCTTGTTTAGAAGGTTTATAACTATAAACTGTTGTTCACTATGATCAAGTATTGACATTAGGGGTTTTTACTTGCATACCCCTATAAAATTATGAATTTACTTAAATACCCTCATAAAAATGATTTGCTTGTATACCCCTACAAATCAATTATAGTTATTTATATACCCCTATGGTTAAGTTGACTCTTAATGATGTTAAATCAATGGATGGAATAAGAGTAAATTACCAAAATGGGTTTGCTTATATACCCCTTTAATTTTTTTTTTCTTATTTTGTAGACATTACTCATTTCATTCAACAAATGACCATTATGGGTTTGTTAATATACCCATAAACTTTTTTTATTATATTTTATAGACTTTAAATTATTTAAATTATAGATAACAAATGTAATTTTTTTATAAGCTTTAATTATTTTTAAAAAATATTAAAAATCATGAACTTTTGAGTAAATTCATATTTTTAAGGTATTTACAAACATCTCTAAAAATTTTACATTATCACATGTTCTTTACAAACACAACCTAAAAATAGGTAAAAGTTACGACATGTAACAATATATAAATAAATAATTTCATACACCTACTAAAAATATAATCATATATGAAATTTATAAGAAAAAAGTCCAATACAAATTTGAACATCCATCCAATATCAAGTTTTTTACCATTAAGTTCTCTAAAGGACATCAAATTTTTTGAACAAACAAGTTCTCCATAAAATTCTTTAAAAAAAAATACATCCAACACCAATTTTTTTTAACATCAACTAAAATAATATTTATGTTCATTAATGCAAAAACACATTAAATTTCTAAAAAACAACAATCTTCAAATAACACAAATAACAACCTTAAACTCCATTCTCAATATCAACCTTAAAAATAGAGATGAATTTACAAGTAGAACTTAAAAATAAATGAAATATTTATAGGATCCTATTAGTACAGTAGTCATTGGTGTTTGGCCCGTCGACAATGAACACGATTGGGAGGTTCTCCGATTAAGCTCTGGCGACGGCGTTGATCACGCTGAGACCTCTAACAGTGAAGTTAACGACATATGCGTAGATGCCACGACGTCAGGCGTAGATGGCATTGAGATGGTCTAGTTGGGTTAGGTTGAAACCTCCGGAGACGACGTAGATGTCTCCGACACCGATTTGAAAGAGCCGGCGAGTGAGATGGCGTGGCTTTAAGGGATTGGTGAAAAGGGAACCTCAAAAGATGGCGCTGAGTGGTTGAGAAGTTTGGGAATTTTTCTCAGATGACTTAGATTGGATGATGTTAAGGGTAATTGGGTAATTTTGTTAAGTTGGGTTAAGTGGGAACTATGGTTAATTCCATAAACCCATACGGTGGCTAACAGTAACTAATGACAGTGATATATAAGTAAAAAAATTAGTTTTATAGGAGTATGCAAGCAAATAGTATTCCCTCCGTTCCTTTTTATCTATCACAAATCCATGTTCTTTTCTATCCGTCATTTTCTAAAATCAAGAAGCATTTATTATTTGTTTTCCAAAATTACCTTTAACACTTTATTCAATTCGAGAAATGTAAAGATATAAATTAAGGGTAATTTGGAAAAGATAACTAATTTTTTATAAAATTTTGCAAAATAATCAAATTTCTTAGAATATGAGATTCAGTTAACCACGATAGATAAAAAAGAACGAAAAGAGTATTTTAATAGGGGTATTTAAGTAATTTTATGATTTTCAAAGTTATGCAAGTAATTTTTCCTTTACATCAATGTGGGTCCCATGCATACTTTCATTGTTACATTTAACTAGGGTGTGCTTGTCACCTATTTGTAAATTTAAAAAATAAATAAAATAAAATAAAAGTTGTTAAAGATGCCGATGATATCCAGGGGCAAAAGCAAAGCACTTATGATGGCCATTTCTCAAATATTTTATAATTTAATTAAATATTAATAAAAATGGCGCCTTACGCGAATAAAAATCACCGAATCAAATAAAAACAATAATTGTTAAGTCTATTGACACGGATTGTCATTATATGACAAACCGAGTAATGACATGGCAAGAAGAAAATGACGTGGCTATGATGACTCATCAAAAGAAAAGGCGACTATGATGATGATGTGGCGAAATATTAATGAAGCTTCAAGAGATATGAAGATCAAGGTGGTGATTTTATGTAGAAGATATTTCTCTCTAAAGTCATGTGATGTTAAACTATTTTTGGAAAGTACATCAAATCTATAGGATCTTTTCAAGAAAGGTAAGTTTTATTTAAAGTATGTTTATCTATCCTTGGTAAGATCTGGGATGATAAATCATATCTTTGATAGAGCTTATTTTTAGAAAGATCTATTTTAAAGAAGGAGAAAACTATTCTATCATTAGACAAGAATTTAAGATTATGAAAATTGTATGAAGCTTAGTTTGGTGTGAAGCTATTTGAAGACACAAACTAAGTTAGGCAAGGACAAGCCAAGAAGATTATCAAGACTATATTTAGCAACACAAATTGAAAGAAGATCCAAGAGCTATCTATGGGCGGAACCATTCATGGAGTCTAATCATGTGTGGAGATTGTTTGAAGATTACATGAGATATGATTAGAGATTTGAAAGATCCAAGCATGGATGATTGAAGATCATGCTTGAATATATTGAAGGCTAAACTTGGATGAATATGAGATCAAGTTTAGTAACATTATTTCCATGAGTCAAACGAAGATCATTTGGGAAAACCAAACTTGGGCCAAGTTTGGAAAGGAAATCGGGAGATCTTTGGTAACTATCTTTGGTGAGATGGTCGCGTCCCTCAGGAGAGGGTGACCTACTGAAGTGACGAGAGAAAGGAAGCAGCTATAGGCAGGAGGAGTTCGGGTCGAGTCAACTGCTATGAGGCGGATTGAAGGAACCAGAAATGTTGAACGTCGTAGATTCGGGTGCATTTGGTTAGAACTCAGTCATGTTCAGTAAGGTGGGCCATATTGCAACTGGGTGTTGCAACATCTAACTTTGGAAGGTGTCCAAGTTAGAAAACAGCAGAAAATTCTAAAGAAGTAACTTTATTAGACATCGGTGCGTCTATATAAGAGATCATGCTTGAAGATTTAGGACGAGCCAACAAGTGAGAGACTCTTCGGTGAGAGTTGAGTGTGTGGTCGTCGGGCAATCTAGAGAGGATATTCCTTGTGTTGAGAGAGTGAGAGAGTGTTGTACTCCTTGTTCTTAAACCTCTTTTAGTGGATTGTTTCTCCGGGCCGGCCCCCAGATATACGCAAAGTTGTGCTGAACTGAGGTTACCAATTTGCTTGTCTCCTTTTTCTTGTTTGTATATGCATGTTCAATTCTTAAGTGAGTTTTTGAGTGGCTTGGCACATCACACCACCCACTGAAACCATCAATAATAATAATAATAATAATAATAATAATAAAGAATGCGATGGCCTTTTCTCAAATATTTTATAATAATTTAATAAAAGATTAATAAGGATGGCGGCTTATGAGAATAAAAATCACGGAATGAAATGAAAACAACAATAATATTATTAAATAATGTTATCATGTTATATTTATTTCACATGGCTTATTCAGTGTGTTTTTATTTATTTATTTTTTATTTGATAACTAAAATGTCGTTCTTGATGTTGGCTTTTATTAAATTCAAGTATCCAGTGGCGGTTCAAAGTAACTAAAAGCCTAAAATAAAATTTTAAAATAATTTTTTTTATTTATTTTAATAAAAATTTAATTTCAATAAATACTTATTTGAGATGTTTATTTATTTTTTTTACATGCTACTAAACTTGTAATGAAGGAATATATTTAAAATATATAAGCAAAACTCAACAAAGTGAAAATATAAAAGAAATTGCAACAATATAAAAACTACAAAAGATCTTATTTATAATTAAAATAAATAAATGTTATATTAATTTTGGAGGAAAAAATGGAAGAAAAAATCTAGAGGATCAGAATAAAATTTTGAAAAATTAGTTACAAAGATATGTGACTGATTAAACATTAAAATAAAAATATAATATTTATGATATTATTTAAAATTTTAAATGTTAGTTAGGATTATAAAACATTAATTAGATATTAAATTAAAATATTGTTAAAGTTATTGTTTAAAAAAAAAATCTAAATTAAAATGAGGCCATAAAAAAATTGGTAGTCTAAAGCAATTGTTTAAGTATCGTTCCTTTCTTTTCATGCTGGATTAATTGATACAAGACACAATTCCTAAGGATGCTCTGCTTTTCCAATAAATAATGGAAGCTTTTATTCCCCATTTCTTATTTTCAAAATTATTATTGAATATATATGTGATATTTTAAAATGAAAAATAATTAGAAATCTAGTTACAAACATAAATGATTAAAATGGACAAAGACAGTGGTTGTTACAAATCTGTGCATGGTAAAATCTCTATATATGAAGTACTATAGTAATACTGTTTATATGTTGTTCTAGGCCTATATACTATTTAGTAAATTTGGATAAGTCTCCTTTGGGAGGTGTTGTATTCCTCCCCTCTACAATTGTATGGCAGGGAGATCATTTCACGTCACATGTGGTGCACTCCAAGAGGTTATTAAGCTATCATAACTAGTGCATCTTCTTATTTGCTTGCCTTTTAATAGTGCTTGTCATTTTTATTAAAAAAGAAAGAAAGAAAGATAATCTCTAAACAAACATGCTATAAATTAAACTTGAATCAAATGATTTAAATGAATACATATAAATTTAGATCAAAACAGAGTAATATGTTTATTAGTATAAAAAACTCATGCGATTTTACAAGTTAATATTTTAATCTATTTAAAAACATAAATTTTAGTGACTTTTGTAAGAAAAGAAAAGGTTTATGAATTATGATATTAATTAAGTTTGTGAGTTAGCAAATCAAATTTATGCTTGAAAACATAATTTATTAGATGAATATTATTTGAGTCAAATATAATCCAAACGTATAAACTCATTTAATTACGTTTATAAACAAATCAACTTCAAAGAACAAGAAACAAGCTTCCTTGCTTTCATGAACCATTTCCTCAAAACATATCCCAAAATTCCATGGTGAAACTAAGTTTGTCTAACATTCAAACACAAAATACAAGTTGTTGAAATCATGCTTCTCATTTAATTGGACACACATAACTTTTGATTCAAAGTAAATAAAGATCCTTAAAACACTTCTACTCTAAAAAGCTTTAACTTCACTTCAACTTAATCAAAGTCCATTTTCTTCTTTGGATTAATTCTATGAACCAAACTTGTTATCTTTTTTATTTTCCAACCTATTTGACCTCATCATGTGTTTCTTTCTTTTTTCTCTCACTTTGTTTTTCTTTTGGTTCTGGTTCTATGTTTCATAAAACAAATTAAGAAGAAAAACACAAACAATTTCACACAAGTATACAATAATCCACTAGTTCTATAACTTCCACTTCAAGTGACTTCCTAACACGCCATCAACTCTACTTCCCTTTTTCAGTGCCAAAATCTAAGGACACCAGAACCCACTTCCTCTCTTTCAAACCCTATAAATACCACCCATATCTATACATCTAAACATATCTGTACACCTAACACATCTCTCATCTAGACAATCTTCTCACCATGTACTCCCTCTAGTCCAATCAAGCTTCAACATTATGTCATATGGAGCCAAACTAGATGGCCAAATAGATTCATCTGAATCACTTATAGAGACGAGTGTCAATGATAAATTACAGAGGTCCTTTCAAATTAATTTACATGTGCACTTCTTTTAATTAATGGGATGTTGTACGTATTGTACTTCTTCAAAAATTCAATACTAGAATTAGTATTTATTTATTTTTAATAAAAAGAAATAGATCAATTTATCTAATTATCGAAAAATAAAAATATTGAATTTAGCATCCCTTAATTTCTCCCGCAAGTGGCAACAATGTCAAGTCAAACTGTACTTCTAACATAAAAATTTTCACATTTATTTGCACCATCAGCATATTATTTTGCAATAATGTCAACGACTTTATTTTGACAATAAATAAATAAATAAATAAATAAAGAAAAAATATTCATGCACTAAAGAAAGTAATAGACCACATTATATATCATGGAGTTGTTAGCATGGGATAATAAATCTTCATAGGATCAGCTCCATAAAACGTTTCTGCTTCTGCATTGTGTGAAACATGCAGTATTTCTCGGTAGTTCTCACTGATAATATTGTATGAAAAAATTTTAGTATGGGAATATGCGTCTAGCAGATTATTTGGAATAGTCATCTCAAAGAACAACTCATAGTCTTCTTTTTCTCCCAAAGCTATGTATATAGGTGAAAGTAGTATGCATAAACGATTTGGTCCCCCATAACCTACTTGTGGATGTTGCCAAATATCATGATCTCCTCCGGCTTCTAAAATCATTAATTGTTGTGGTAAAATTGCTGGAGGAGGAGGAGGAGAAGGAAATAAATCTCTTATAAGATTGGTCAGATCAATGCAATGTAAGAGATTCCATCCAGAAAAGTCTTCTCTGATCTCCATTACATGATAAACAAAAACAAATATCTTCTGCTGCATAATCAAGTTCAAACGCCCTCGAATCTCTCCAAAATATAGAAACTCACTTTTAGCAGGAAGTGATAGCTTTTGAGCCAAAAAACTTTCTAAGTTGAAAGAGAATATGTGAAGGTTGGGGTAATTCGACATGATCAATCTCGAAGGTACGGGCTCAAATTCCATTACCCAGTAAACTGTTCCATTCAGAAATACGCCTGTTTGGCCAAACATCGGTGTGATAAGTTGATAGTTTTTATAATCTTGAAATGAATATACCACCTTCCATGATCGAGTGTCGGAGACATACATCCTAATATCCACATCATAACTATTGATGTTATGAGTTGAAAACATTATGAGTTTATGATCCGGAGTGAGAATGATATCTAAAAGTGACCTCTGTGGACTACCATAAGGAATTCTTTTGTATTGTCTCGTCGCTGGATTGAATATGTAAATGAGCTCAGGGAAATACTTACAACGTATGGGTGGGCTTTTATCAATATATAGCAGGCAAATGAGTAAACCATAGAAAGAACCATAACAAGAAATACTTATCATGGTACGATCAAGTCTCAAGAAGATTGCAGCATCATCTTTGAGGGTAGAAAGGGACAGATCCGGGGCTGCGGATGAGGCCGAGGGATATCGTACTGCACCTCCAAACAAGTAACAATAACAACAGCGTTGACGAATCTCTTGATGATCATGATTAATTGAACAACCTGGCGTGGCATAAGGATTGCAGCGCTTGGTGTGGATTTTAATAAAATATGGATCTGATGAGATGATGGACTGCCATAGTTTGCAAACACTTTTGAATCTAATCAGAGATCTTGTTGGAAGTAGGGAAAGTATCTCCAACAGCAAATCATGGTTGTTGATGAGCCTGTTCATTGTCTCTGTGGCCGGGACCAGCTGCGTCGTCGGCGAATGATGCGGGTGGTCGTCGTTGCCGGAGTTGGGGTTCTCCGGTTGGTGGAGGGAGGAGAAGCAGCAACCCATCAATGGCAGGGATTTTGTTGGGAATTAAATGAGAATGACTGGTTCACTCCATCCTTATATAGACTTTTTTTTTTCTTTGTACTTTTTATTTTATTTATTTAACCAAAAATTTTGAGGTTTCAAGATAGGTTTTTAATATTATTTTTTTAAATTAATTACTAAAATAGGTATTTCTATAATTATTTCTAGGTATTTCTATAATTATTTTTGTTCATTGATAATATCAAGTGAGATTATTTTAGTGAAAGTAGAAGTGGAAATAAAACTAGTAATAAAAAATTTTATGAAATTATAAAGTTTTTAGTGTAAAATTATTTTTAATTTTAAAAAACTAGTAGGACCCAAAATTTAATATTAATAAAATGAAATTACCTACTTTGTTAAATAATTATAAAAATGCCTATTTTAGTAATTAATTAAAAAAAGTAATATTTAAAAAGAAAGCCACAAGATCATGGTGATCAAAAAATACAGATTCAATAAAAAAATACATATGATATATATATATGATATATTTTATAGTTACTTATACATATGATTAAAGCAGATGTATAATACCTTTTTAGAGGGTTTTAAGGAACATATTTAAATCTTTTTCAATTTTTAATTAAAATAATTGAGAAGATAAAGTTTTATTGCATTAAAGGCCTTACATTAAATGGGAAATAAGTATGAAAAAGATTTTAGTTTCTTTGATTTTAGTTTCTTTTGGTGTGCCAATATGATATGATATATAAGTGAATATTGTATTTTAAAATCTTGATCAAGAGACGTTTCGAAAAATTTACATACCAAATTGTAATTTAAGTGGTTCTTATAAATTATAGAACAAAAATGTTTTTAGTTTATTTTTATGTGCCAATATGATATGATGTATTATGATATATAGTATTTTTAATCTTATGAAGATATGCTATCTCAAAAAAAAAAAACCAATTTATAATTTAATTATTTTTATAATAGGAAAACTTTAATGCCATTAATTTTGTTAAGGGTAATAAAGTAATTTACCATTACATTGTTACCATGATATTCCAATCAAAACTCCTCTTCTAAAGAAAGCAGATGATCTTTGGAAACTTATTGTGATATCAAATTTAAGAATAACTAGAATATTTTAATTTAATTATTATTAATAGAAAAAATTAATGCCAATTTGTAATTTAATTATTGTCATAATAGAAAAGATTTAATGCTATACAGATATTGAATTGATTGATTTATTGCTAAAACTTTAATAAGAATTTATAATCAAAATTGATATTTTTTGAAATGTGGAAATATTTCTTTGAATTTTTTAAAAGTCTATGTTTAGAAAAGACTTAACAATATTAAATTGGTATGGCATAAAATGCGAAAAGGAGTCAGTGATTAAGCACTTTAATTGGTTTTTATGTTTGTTGTGATTAAGCCTTCTGATTTATGCTTTTTTTCTGTACACATTCTTACATATAAAATTGTTTATAATATTCATTCTCAATACAAATATAAATGATATAGATATATTTTTTTGTCCATATAAACAATTTTAATAGAATTATAAATATTTAAATGGAAGCTTAAATAACAAATAAATAAACCGTAATTAATAAGACATGAGAAAAACCCCAAATATAGAATATAGGTACACAGTGATCATTCAAAATTGGAGATTATACGTTGGCCTTTTATGGTACAGATATTTTGGTGATTTTTTAATAGTGCATGTATAGTATAAAATAAATATTTGGCATAAATATATTTAAAAATTGTAAATTAAGAATTTATTAAAAAAAAATTCAAACTGACATATTAAAAAACCACAAATTCAAAATTTTAAAGATTTAATGATGATTAATCAAATTTACTTAAACAAACTACATGATACAAGTGGTGTACGTGTACTATGGTTCATACCGAATCCCCACTTTATCTCTCCGACTAATCTCATCAATACATCAAAATGAAACATCAACACTCAAATTCGCCAACTCATTTGTCAGTCGTGAAACATTTCAACCAATCTATGCCTCTCCTTCAATTTGTACATGTGTTTGGCTTTTTTTTAATTAAAAAAAATAAAAACAAAAATTATATATATAATATTTTAAAAATTAATTAAAACGTCACCTCACAGTCATTAACGGTAATTTTAACTGTATTTCACCATATGAAATACTTTACTCTTTTTTTATAATTGGAGATAAAGTATGAAATTGTTTAAGAAAACACGAAAAATACATAATAAGAACTAAAATAACACAATTGCGAAAGAAAATATTTAGATCACCACCAAAAGATAACTTCTACTGGGTGGGTGACTGTATAATTTCATTGTGGGTGGCGGAGATCATGAGTATCAAAGATAATTATTAGTTGTCCCTTCACAATAATATGCATGCTATACATGCGTATTTCTTTAACTTAATGGGATGTCATATTTTAATTCTTCAAAAATTAATTATAGAATTAGTATAAGTAAGGGAACATATCAATTTATATATATATATATATATATATATATATATATATATATATATATGTATATATATATAACTTGAAACAATTTTAATTCCCTTCCAAATCCGATGTTAAATTTAAAAACAAATAACTCTTTTAATTGCTAATTAATTAAGTTCACAACAAGTTTTTTTGGAAAAAAAGAAGAAGATATATTTTAAATCCATTTACTGAGTAAATTGGCAACAAGTTAAAAATGGAAAAAAAATGTTTCTACATTGAATATTTCCTATACATTGGGTATTAAATATTATTTGGTTTATTTTAATTACAATTTACTAAATTTCTATGTATTATTCAACTTTTTGCTCACGTTTAGAATAAAAGTGTATATCAGACTATTACTTTCTACATGAGTTGTTTGATATGAATTTTGCTTCAAAGTAAATAGTTTATACGTAAATAGTTATAAACCCTTTTGAAGAAACAAACTCGGAATCCTTATTGTTCACTCTAGTCTCTTTCTTTTACCCCCAAGAGAACAAAACACTCTAGGATCTTAAACTTTAATATAATTAACAGCACCCACAATTCTCCCATTCTTATCTTCAAGTTTATTCTCCCATTCGTCACATACCATTTTGATCAATGAAGTTTGATTTGTTTCTAAATCTTCACTGAAGGTACTAATTATTTTAACAAAATATCATCTAAGAGATTATCGGCTTCATTTATTGATGTGGACACCGGGAAAAGTCCAATCAGCAAACTGGCGCCACGTACGTCAGTTGTGCCACATCACCTTCATCATCATTAAATAGAATCCCTTGTCTAAACATCCTTCACTTTGTTTTCATCACCCGAGTAGGACAATGAGGGAGCTGCGGCTGTCTGGAGGAAAAGCAAATCAGTGTAGAAGACGAAGAGGAGCTTGGATGCTTTAAGAATGTTGGTGAGTTGGGACATTCAACGCGACGGTAAAAAAGATCTAGAACATTGTAAGTGCCCTCAGTTTCGGTGAAACCCTAACCCTTGGATATGTTGCTAAGATGTAGATTTAGCTTTTAGATGATGGGGCTTCTTCCTCTCGGTTTGAATTTAACATTGGAGCTTGATGATTGTGATGATTGTGATGATATTGTGGGTTTTCTTTGGTGGTTTGTTTGGAATTGTTTGTTTGTTTGTTTATTTTATGTTATTTTTTCCCTTTGTTTTTTTGTATAGAGTAGAGCCAAAACTAGACAAAGATTCCATCTCTGCTTAGGGGGCGTTCATTTCAGGGAAAGTGATGGGAAGTGGGGGGAAGTGGTCGACTTCCACCACTACGTGTTCATTGTCTTTCGAGCCGGGGAAGTGCCACTTCCCCACTTCCGATCGAAGTGGATTTTGAACCAAGCCCACTTCATGATTTTTCTTGAAGTGGGGGAAGTGAGACAATCTATAAAAAACTAACTTCCTTTCACTTCCAAAATCTTTTTTGAACTCATAGACCTTCATCCAACACCTAAATCTTTCGATTTTATTCTCACTTTCTGACAAATGAACATCAGAAATCCTGGAAGTGTATCACTTCCCCCCACTTCAGGGAAGTGGCACTTCCCCCACTTCCTGACTTCCCCCCACTTTCCCTGAAATGAACGCCCCCTTAGTGGAGTGTGGAGGATGGAAAGTGGTTGTTCAATTTTTAAACTAGAGATTGGTGATTATGATGTAAACCAGAGCTGAAAGCTAACAAAAACAAAAAAAAACAAAAAAGGCCAACTAAAAAAGAAAATAGAATAAAAAAACTAGAGCTTGACATCATTGTTGATTGCAGCCTCAACAAATCAATTAGGAAGTTCAAGTCCTCAATGGAACAACAACATAGCTGGGTTTATAAGCTCAAATTTAGCAACATCGTACGCCATTTGATTGAGGTTTCTTGGAATAAATTCCACATGAACAGCATCACATAAACTGATCAAACATCGAACTCTCTTTAGCTGCTTACCGAATCTCCATGCAACAGTGAAGTCCTCTTTGTAAATCATATCAACTAGGCTTGCACAATCAGTATAAATTTGCTTGGGGGTACAAACTCCTTTCAATACACCTCTTCAAAGCCTCCTTTAGAGCCATAATCTTAGCATGAGTACTGGTCTCCGCCGTGGAATTACTAGCACCTGCAAGAACCAACATCTTATTGCCATCAATTAGAACAAAACCAATGCCACAACACCCATCATTCTCAATCCAAGTTGCGTCAGTAAATAAACTGAGAGAAGAATGAAAAGGAAAATGAGATAACTTCCTTGAATTAAACTTCCCTGAATTACGTTTTTGATCCCTACCAATGTCCCAAATTATGATTTTATTGGAGAACTTCTATCTATGCTTATGCTTACTTTGTATGCTTTGAAACCCTATGTTATGGATGAGGATCTGTTCTCACTCAACGGATTGGAGGATTGAGGAAGACGAAGGAGGTGACATGGCAACTTACATTGATGTGTGACATCACTCAATACATGTGATGTGGCACCAGTGCATTAATTGGACTTTTCCCGGTGTCCACGTGCTAATAAAACTGGTAATTCTTCGGATCACTGCAATTGAGATAATTAGTAATTTAAATAAACATTTAAAAATAAATCAAACTTCATTGATCAAAATGATATTTGACAAAACTTTAGTGATTTACTAGAAAGAACTTATATATATATATATATCAAAACTTTTTGTTTTTAAAAAGATATTATTATCATTCTTTGAAGGATCTCAGTTGTTTTAGATGGGCTCAAAGGTTGGTATAACTTTACACTATACTAGTAGGGCGGCCCGCGCTTACGCTGGGTATATGTAAATTTATAAATAGTTGGTTTTGTAAATATATAAATAAATTTTTAAAAAATTAAATAACTTGGAGAGGTCTATAGTAAAATTAAAGATCATCTTTTAATTTGGCTATTTTGACTTTTACATTTTTAAACCAAATGGTAATGAAGAAATATATATGCGAGTGAGAATTTCATCGTGTTAAAAAAAAATTGATTTTCATGTTTCCAATGTTAGCCTTATTAACTAATGGATGACACATTTTGTAGATTTATAAATAAGCGTGTTTGAGTATGTATGTAAATTAAAATAGTTAATAAAAATAGAAAATGTGCATTTTTAAGTGGCTATTACATTTTTCCCCAATTTTTAATTTTAAAAAATTATCGACCCATTAATTGCAAGTAATATAGTACCAAATGCTAGATATGTCGTTGATATATTATATTTTAAATGGAACATTGAGATTGAGTTTTATGGAGTTTTTTTTTTAAATGATATATATATATATATATATTGAAT
This sequence comes from Dioscorea cayenensis subsp. rotundata, assembly GCF_009730915.1. NCBI lineage: Eukaryota > Viridiplantae > Streptophyta > Magnoliopsida > Dioscoreales > Dioscoreaceae > Dioscorea > Dioscorea cayenensis. The sequence continues at coordinate 21,044,418 of NC_052474.1, forward strand.
TATAAGATATAAATTTGATTAAATTATTATTGAATTTTCTTAGAATTGAAGATATTTTCTTTATGATGTTTGGATCAAAATTTTAGAAGTTGTTCATTTGTTGCTATTTGATGACGGGCGCATAGACGACGTGGCATGTGCGTACATGGAGAAGTACGACGCAAGGGCATTTCGGTAATTTGGCGGGCGACGAGATTTTATGATTGTACCGGGTCTATTTGATGGGAAACGGGTCAAGGAACAAAAGTCACCAGTTCTCGTGAGTCATACCAAAATTTGGCCAAATTCCATCGTTTAGGCCTCGAAAACTCTAATTTTGCTATTTTTAGCAATAATTGATTTCGTTATATCTTAGGATAGAAATCTCTGATTTGTGAGCCGTTTGTGGCAATAGTCTTTATTTTGATAGATCTTTTATTTCTTGCTGATATTTGAGAATTTACTATTTTTGGTAAATTTTTCGAATTATCTCATTTCTTAGTGTTATTTTCGCCTATTTAATGTAAGCCTATGGGCAAGAGTAAATCAGTTTTGTTATCACTATTTTCTTGAGTAATAAGATTTTACTCTTCCCAAATTCCTGGCTATCTTTGATCAACAGGGTTTGGACAACTTGTTACTGGGCATTCGAAGGTGAATCAACGGGTTTCAAGCTATACCGCTGCATCACTATTGTAGTTTGTTATCAATTTGTTAATTGATTCAATTGCATATATCAATTGATTATATATGAAAAAAACTGCTAACTAATAATTCATTTGAGAATTAATGCTATTTGTGTTTTCATATATATATATATATAGTGTGTGTGTGTGTGTGTGTGTGTGTGTGTGTGTGTGTGTGTGTGTTTTATCACTTTCACAAAGGTCTTGATCAGCAGACTATATTCATGTTTTAAAACAATAAATAAAATAAGAAATTGAGTTCATTAATAACAAAACTTACCTCACTTGTCTTGTTATTTTAAAAAAAAAAACGCAACTTTGATCCTACAATAGACATTGCAAGTGATCTAAAACATGTTTATTATAGTATTGAAGATGAAGGAAACACATTTGATTGTCAAAAATTCTGCAAAATGGTAGTAATATTTATTAAATCATCATCATAACCATCAACCAAATTATTATGATCATCACTATTCTCCAAGTTGTACTCAAAATAATATTCATTTTGTTATTCCAAAGGAGAAGGTGGCGGAGGAGGTGGTGGCTTGCCCAATGCTAAGCTTTCGCCATTCTTCTTCTTCCGAAGCTCCACTAACACCGCTGACACCCTCCCTTTGTGCCCTAACACCCAAGCATCCACCTTCACCTCATCCTAAACCACGCCAGCAAGTGATCATGATCACAAGAGAGATCGGGAAAAAGAGAGAAGAGATTGGGAAATTGGAAACACATACATACATCAATCTCGCCCAGAGATAGGTAGGTGATGTCAATGTCGGCGGAGACCTTGAGTTCCCCTTCTTCGGATAAGATGGCGGTGGCGTCGATGAGATTGATAACGATGGACATCGCCCCATGGATCCATTTCCCATCGAAATCCTGCAGATCATCAAGATCATGGATGAGACTCGAGAAAGAGATGAATCGAGAGAGATTGAGAGATTGAGAGGTTTGGAATATGGACGGATGGTGAGGTGTGGGGGAATGCCGGAAAGAATGAGAGAAGCGAGAGAGAGAGAGAGAGATAAGTTACGGGAAATTGATTTGCTGGAGAGAGAGGGGGGATGTTGTTTGTTTGTTTATGCATTTAAGTGGTTGTACTGTTTTGCTGCAAGTTTCCATGTAATTGGGTAGGTGAGCAACTTTTTGAACTAGTTGATATGATGATACTCTTTGTCGTATAGTCAGCAAGTGTGCTAAAGCCCTATGTATTTAGAATGCCTTTGCTAGAGAAATAAAAAGTGCTCTGCTCTTTATCCTTTATCTCTAACATTTGGTATCCAAGCATTGGTGAGATCCTGCGGAGCTGATGTTGAAGACTCCAATGGCGACTCTGACGAGCAGTAAGATGCCGGGGAGCGGATGGTTAGACTTAGGTGGCTCGCTCACATCCTCAAGAGGAGGAGGCAACCTTCCAGCATCCTTCCCTCTCTTGGTGAAAGGAGAGAATTACGTGACGTGGGCTGTCAAAATGCGCTCGTTCTTGGATGCGCAAGGAGTGTGGGAAGCAGTGGAGCCATAAGTCGGGATGGTGGTAGATCTGAAGAAAGACAAATTTGTGATCTCTGCTATCCATCAAGCAAAAAATCCGGATCCGATGATCCGATCCAGTATCCGATTTTTTTACTATATCCGAATCCGATCCGGTTTTTACTGTTTCGCATATTCTTATATATAAATATAAAATAATATTAACTTTTATATGGTCTAAAAAGTAAAAAAATCCAAATCTCTCATCTAAACTATTTAAGAGTTATATATTTATATATATTAATAAATTTAAATTTTACGAGGGCTAAAAGTAAAAAAAAAATATACAAATGTCTAATCTAATAACTTAAAGAGTTATATAGTTATATAATTATATATATATATATATATTAATAAATTTCAATTCTACAGAGGTAAAAAAGAAAAATATTCCAAATCTCAGACTCCCAGTCCCCAACAACCATCACCCCCTCTCCACTCTTTTCTCGAGCCTCCATCCAAATCTTTTCTCTCTCTAACAACAATAATCATTATTAATACTTCAAAAGTTATTTGAAAATTTTTTTTCTAATGATTAAGATTGATAAAACTTTTTATTATTTTTTGTTATGATATTTGTTGTGTGAAAAATAATATAAAAAATGTAATGCTTTTTATAAATTATAAGTTTTTCATATTTGTTTTTTTATGTAATTTTGTTATATAAAACAAATCCATGGAGTAGATAAAACTTAAATTTGGATCTGAATATCCGATATCCGATCCGGTTTAACCGGGTACCCCATTTTTAGTATCCGGTTTAAATCGGATCAAATACGGGTCAAGTTTTTGTTGATCCAAAAAACCGGGTACTCGATCCGGTTTTAAAAACCGGATCGGGTACCCGGTTTTACTCACCCCTAGTGATGACTTCCTGATGCTTGTTTCTAAAAAAAATTCGGCAAAAGAAACGTGGGAAGCCTTGAAATCACTGCACATAGAAGCTGTGAAATATCAAAGTGCGAGAATACAACAACTTCATGTGGGAATTTGAAATCCTAAAGATGTTCAACCTCAGGTATTTTCCCAAAGGTATCGACATATACTTCGACAATGTTGGTGGTAAAATGCTCGATGCAGCACTCCTTAACATGAGGTTGCATGGGCGTGTCGCACTGTGCGGAATGGTATCATTGCATTCCTACACCGATACGGATGGAATACATAACTTGTTTACATTGGTACAAAAGCGAATCCGTATGGAAGGATTTCTTCAGAGTGATTACTTGCACTTGTTTCTGAATTTTGTGGAATGTGTTGGGAATTACCATCGACAAGGCAAGATTGTCTACTTAGAGGACATAAAGGAAGGTCTAGAGAACGCGCCCGCAGCCTTTGCCGGATTGTTCACTGGAAAAAATGTCGGAAAACAAGTTGTATGCGTTGCAAAAGATTGATTGAGTTGTAGTTCTTGCAATCTTCTCATGTATTGATCATTGTTGAAAGTTTGTTTCAAGGATTGGCATTATGCTGGAATTGTAATTGTCTCACTATTAAGCCAAAAATAAAGAGCTCTTATAGCTATTTCTTTGGTATTATTAATTATTAATGGTTTTGTTGCTAATATATCTATATATATATATATATATTTGGTGTATGCCTCCATATATAATACAGATATCTTGGTAGATTGTATATATGTCATATGTATTTTTTTATTGAATATGTATTTTTTTATCATCATGATCTTGTGGCTTTTCTTTTTAAAATATTACTTTTTTTAATTAATTACTAAAATAGGCATTTTTATAATTATTTACTAAACTAGGGTATTTTCATTTTATTAATATTAAATTTTAAGTTTTTTTAATAGCTATGAGTTCCACTGATTTTTTTAATATTAAAATTTATATTTTTTTAAAAAAACAACATGATCCATTAGTTTTTTAATATTAAAATTTATTTTTTTAAAACTGAGATGAGTCATACTAGTTTTTTTTAAATTAAAAATAATTTTACACTAAAAACTTTATAACTTCATAAAAATTTTTATAACTAGTTTTATTTTCACTTCTACTTTCACTAAAATAATCTCACCAAAAATAATTATAGAAATACCTATTATAGAAATAATTATAGAAATACCTATTTTAGTAATTAATTTAAAAAAATAATATATATATATATATATATATATATATATATATATAAAAAAAAGCCTATCTTGAAACCTCAAAATTTTGGTTAAATAAATAAAATAAAAGTACAAAGAAAAAAACAAAAAAAGTCTATATATAAGGATGGAGTGAACCAGTCATTCTCATTTAATTCCCAACAAAATCCCTGCCATTGATGGGTTGCTGCTTCTCCTCCCTCCACCAACCGGAGAACCCCAACTCCGGCAACGACGACCACCCGCATCATTCGCCGACGACGCAGCTGGTCCCGGCCACAGAGACAATGAACAGGCTCATCAACAACCATGATTTGCTGTTGGAGATACTTTCCCTACTTCCAACAAGATCTCTGATTAGATTCAAAAGTGTTTGCAAACTATGGCAGTCCATCATCTCATCAGATCCATATTTTATTAAAATCCACACCAAGCGCTGCAATCCTTATGCCACGCCAGATTGTTCAATTAATCATGATCATCAAGAGATTCGTCAACGCTGTTGTTGTTGTTACTTTTTTGGAGGTGCAGTACGATATCCCTCGGCCTCATCCGCAGCCCCGGATCTGTCCCTTTCTACCCTCAAAGATGATGCTGCAATCTTCTTGAGACTTGATCGTACCATGATAAGTATTTCTTGTTATGGTTCTTTCTATGGTTTACTCATTTGCCTGCTATATATTGATAAAAGCCCACCCATACGTTGTAAGTATTTCCCTGAGCTCATTTACATATTCAATCCAGCGACGATACAATACAAAAGAATTCCTTATGGCAGTCCACAGAGGTCTCTTTTAGATATCATTCTCACTCCGGATCATAAACTCATAATGTTTTCATCAACTCATAACATCAATAGTTATGATGTGGATATTAGGATGTATGTCTCCGACACTCGATCATGGAAGGTGGTATATTCATTTCAAGATTATAAAAACTATCAACTTATCACACCGATGTTTGGCCATGCCAACACATACTTAATAAAAATATTATATTTACACAATTACACCTATAGTCCTAAAAAAAATTAAAATTTGTCTAGCATTTTGAAAAATACCATTTTTTTCATTATTTTTATATTATATTTAATACTCTCTTTATCATATTAACTTGTTCATCTTAACCAATTCACAATAATTAAAAAAATTGATTAAAATTAATTATTATCTTAAATTTATAAAAAATTATATCAAAATTTCAAAATTATCAATCAAGATTTCATTAATTTTTTTTTATAATTTAACTATACTTTTCATTCTCTAAAGATAATATTTTAGTTTTTCGAATGGTAGTGGAACATGATGGAGAATATTAAAGATAAAGAGTAAAGTTATAAAAAAAAAGTATTTAATGCTTTACAATTTTTTTAAATGGATATATAAAAAAATAAAAAAAACTTAAAGAATTGTAGACTGGAGTGAGTATCAAAGAAAAATAATTTTTAATATTTATAGTGTTTATATGTAAATATAAAAGGTATAAAATATGTATCTCTAAAGAAATACTCTTTCCGTTCTTTTTTATCTGTCATGGTTAACATAATCCCACATACTAAGAAACTCAGTTATTTCATAAAATTTTATACAAAATTAGTTATTTTTTTAAAATTAATCTTAATTTATATTTTTATATTTTTTTATATTTAATTTTAAAAAGAAAATTGAATGGAATGTTAAAGGGTAATTTTTTTAAAAAAATAATAAATAATTTTTTTGATGTTAGAAAATAATATAAATTTGTGAGAGATAAAAGTGACGGAGGAAGTACATCTACTATATCTGTATAAAAAAATTTTTACAAGCAATTAATGAACAAGGGCAAATATGTAAATTTGAATGCCCTGATTGAAATCTTCTGTCCAATGAGGCTGCTAAATACTCCACTATATTTTATAAGTAAATTGCAAGTCAATTGAGTATTTATTGACCAGTGGATTTCCATTTGCACCGAAAAGAGTGTCAATAAATAGAAACCTTGAGTTTTGATTGGCTATTACTAGGATATGTTAGCTTTGTCCCAGAAGTCTGGTTTTGGGGTTATTTTCTCGGGTCTGCATTGATACCTCGGTTCTTCGCAAATGGGGAAGTGGGAACGATTCTAAGAGCTCGAGAAGTCTTTGGCCATGTCCCCATTTGCTAGTCTTCGTTGATCTCTGCGTCAAAATTGGACCTTTTTTAGGGTTAGGGTTTCTTTGGGGAGTGGGTTAGATCATGCTCTTGAGCTGCTTGTGTTTTTGCTGGTGAGTTATCAGGTATCTTTTTGCCATTTTTATTTGAGAAATTGCTGAAATTTTGGATTTTTGGTTTGATGTTGTGGTGATGTTTGGTTCTTGTTTTATGGATCAAGTTGATATCTTGCTTGGTGGTGGCTTGCATTTCTTGGGTTTTGGTGAGGATTCTTTGATGATTGGAGATTAATTGGTTTTTTTTCCTGGCTGAGGGTTTTTGAGAGGATTAGAATTTTATGTTCTTCGATTTGAAGAAAAATTGTTTAATTTTGGTATTATTTTTTTTTTCATTTATGTGGATTGGAGGATGAGAATAATTCGTGCGCTGGGTGAAATTGGTGGTATATCAAATGTGAGAGAGCTTTGAGATTATTGGTGATTAGTTCTTAATCTTTTCGTATTCTTTTTTCTGAGATGATTTGATGCAGAGTTAGCTTTCAAATGGAGAGGACTTGGAGTTCATGGATTGATTTGGTGGATTATTCCTAAAATTTTGTTTATTGTGTGTGTGTGTGTGTGTGTGTGTTTTTTGTTGAGGTTTTGATTGTTGCTTTACTTTGAAAGTTACAAACTGCTTTTTCTCTTTGAATATTACATCGGACTATTGAGTTGATATCTTAAGAGTTATTTGCATCCATTTGTTTCTTGGTTGCACTTTTAGTCTCTATAATACCCCTTACTAATTTAGCTTCACTTATATTGTGTTGCGATTTGCGATGGAGATCAAGATAAAGAAAAATAAACATGAAGGAAGTTGTTGTTTTGTGTTTGATTGAATGAGGAAAATAGGACACATGAGTTACCTGAAGAACACTAAACATATGTGTGTGTTTTATGTTAAAGACTGTAAGATTTGAGATTGAATAGAAGTTGATGGAACTCATTGTTGTTGTGCTGCTCAAAGTTTCGTTGCTTCCTCCAACTTGAAAAGCATCTTTAGTAATCAAACTAAATTATCATTCTGAGAATTTTAGTTTTTGATTTCTTCCCGTCTTTGTTGAAATATAGGAGGTTGGAGCCAGTGAATTCTTTCTATTTTTTATGTTTTTGTTTGTTCATAGCAATTCAATTCAAGGGTTTACTTCTCATTTTGTTTTTATTTATTCAACAAAAATCTAACGCTATATTTTTAAACAGGACATAGAGAAGTGTAAATGAAAATTTCACTATTATTTGCTATATTATGGAATAATATTTAAATTGGAAGGATTTCTTTGATGATTTGACATTTAAATAATCTGCACACTATCTATTTCTGTTTTCTAACTGAGCCATTCTTTGTGTAGGTGAACTTGTATCGAGATTAAAATAATGAATCATAGATACACCTTGCAGTCAGTTTGCTAACAGAAAACTTTGTTTCGAGAAAAAATTGACAACAATTGCTTTTTCCATGTTGAGAGCGATGGAGAGCAAAGTTCTTGTTATGGTTTTCTCTGTCATTGTGTTGTTTCTGATTAGGACATGTCATGGGACGGAGACTGACCTTTTATGTTTGAAGCTTGTGCAAAGCTCAGTTAAGGATCCCGCTAACAACCTTGCCTGGGTCTTTGACAACAAAACCGAGGGATCTATATGCAAGTTGAATGGAGTAGAGTGTTGGCATCCTGATGAAAACCGGGTACTTAACCTGCGGCTTTCAAACATGGGTCTTGAAGGTAATTTTCCGAAAGGCCTTGAGAACTGCTCAAGCATGACTGGACTGGATCTTTCGAACAACAACTTCTCTGGACAGCTACCAATTGATATTGATCAAAAGATAAAGTTTGTGACTGGCCTCGATCTCTCATATAATAAGTTCTCGGGTGAAATTCCAGTGAACTTGGCCAACTGTAGCTATTTGAATTCATTGAATCTTCAACATAATAACCTGAGTGGGCCGATTCCTTGGCAATTCAGTCGTCTGAATCGGCTTTCAACACTCAATGTTGCTGATAATTCATTGTCTGGGGAGATTCCTCCATTCGTGAACAATATTTCAACTCTTGTCGTGGGAAACAATGCTGGGCTTTGTGGGAAACCTTTAGCTGCTTGTCAAGCATCACAAAAGAAAAGTAACAGTGGAATAATAATTGGAGCAGCTATTGGCGGATTGTTGTTTGCGATTCTTGTCATTGGAGTTATCTTCTTCTTCTTTTGCCGGAAGGTTGCTATCAAAAGAAAGCAAAAGGAAGTCGAAGAAAACAGATGGGCCAAGAATATTAAGGGTGGCAAAACAATCAAGGTAGTTGAATCTTTTTCTCTCTCATAGAGTGCACAATTTGCTAGTTTAATTTTGTATCTGAGTTTTATTAGGACTAACAAAATGTCGTAAAATCCAGGTTTCCATGTTTGAAAAGTCAGTTTCAAAGATGAAATTCAGTGACCTTATGAAAGCAACCAATGAGTTTAGCAAGGAGAACATCATCGGCACTGGGAGAACAGGCACTATTTACAGGGCAGTGCTTCCTGATGGTTCCGTTTACGCTGTCAAGCGGTTGCTGGAGACACAACATTCTGAGAAGCAGTTCATTTCTGAAATGGCGACACTCGGAAGTGTTAAGCATCAAAACTTGGTTCCACTTTTGGGTTTTTGCATTGCCAAGAATGAAAGGTTGTTGGTCTACAAAGACATGCCCAATGGAACTCTCCATGATCAGCTACACAAAGGAGACATTGAAAGGGCGGTTATGGAGTGGCCGATGAGGCTGAAAATCAGTATCGGAGCAGCCAAAGGCCTTGCGTGGCTTCACCACAGTTGCAATCCCCGCATTCTTCATCGGAACATAAGTTCCAAGTGCATTCTATTGGACGAGGACTTCGAACCCAAGATATCGAACTTTGGTCTCGCAAGGCTTATGAATCCGGTCGACACCCACCTCAGCACTTTCGTGAATGGTGAATTTGGTGACTTAGGCTACGTAGCTCCCGAGTACACCCGAACTCTTGTGGCCACTCCGAAAGGAGATGTCTACAGCTTCGGTGTGGTGTTACTTGAATTGGTCACTGGTGAAAAACCGACTCACGTCTCTAAAGCTCCAGAAGACTTCAGAGGCAGTTTGGTGGAATGGATACAATACTTATCGGAAAACTCACTTCTTCCTAGTGCCATCGATACCTCTTTAATCGGAAAGGAACATGATACCGAGCTTCTCCAATTTCTGAAAGTTGCTTGCTCATGTGTTCTATCTGCTCCAAAGGAGAGGCCGAGCATGTTCGAGGTGTACCAGTTTGTGAGAGCCATCGGTGAGCATTATCATTTTACTGCCGAAGATGATATCTACCTGCAGCCTGAGAGTACTGAAGCTGATTATCTCGATGAACTTATTGTCGCACAGTAACTAGTAAAATTAGTAAAATCACTGATCGATATAGCTAGAGCCGTAACCCGGCCACATATATATATATATATGCGCAATAGATATTATTCTCTGTATATCATATGAGGTGTATAAGTTATTACTCAATGATGTTTGTCTGTATACTTTGGTATATCGAAATTGGTATTTTATCTGATGTTTGGTTGTAAGTTATTGCTTGGTTTTACTTGATATACATCTAAGAGATCTATTGAAGATTAATGTTGCTAACACTATGATTATGTTTTTTTTTTCATGCTATTCATTCTCAGAATATTTGTTTGGTGTGAATGTTTGAAATGTTTGTAATGGATTTCTTTGAAATCTGATTAGATTTAATGCCTGAAAATAATTTATAATAATTTTGAATGGGTCATTACTTAGACCCAGGCCAAGTCTAATTTTTTCCTTAGCTGTTATTATAAAAAAAATGATGTATTATTTTTACATATATGCCCTTTGACACCTTTGAAGTATATCTCTCTACTACTCCCCTGGTTAACTATTGTTGAGGATGCAAATAAAATAATTGGATGGTTAAATATAGTTTTCAAATATAAATTTAATTTATAAGTAGTTATGACTTGAAATGCATAAAAGAAGTACAAAACTAAACATGTAAATGTACGTGTAACTAGTGTATTTGAAATATATAAATATTAAATGTTTAGAGATGTATTTGCATAAATGATATTTCATTTATTTATTTTATCCATTATTAAACAAAAACAATTAGTTAAATAGCTTAAATAGACAGGAATATAAACATATATGAAGAAAAAAAAAACTTCATATGATTTAAGTTTATGATCAAGGTGAGAATGGCACGATTAGAAAACGGGCCGAATCAATCTGAGCCCGCACCACACCAAGCCCGCTTCAAGCCCATGTTATGTAAGCGCGTTTGACACCATGATTTGCTTGTACAACAATTTAATTGTGATTTTTTTTTAGTTATTTATTATTTTGCTCAATCTAATAATCACTTTGAGATTATTAAAAATAAAATAAAAACCAAAGTTTAATTTTCAAAAAAGTTAGACTCCAATTAAATTAACAAGTTCAACAAGTGGATGGCACATCATCACTTATTCTACACAATTTAATTAATTAACTAATATTTTACTCTGTTAATAAAGAGTGAGAGTTCAAATTATGGGTGAATATATTTTCTAAGAGTATGAGTAGTGATTATATATACCCATATATACATGTATACCCTGCAGGTTTGTGCATATCTTTATTTTTCTTAACGGCCTAGTCGGAAAAAAAAAATTAATTAATTTAAAAAATTCAAAAAAATTCGTTTTCCTCAAAATAACAAACCTTTCTCTGCAATAAAACCAAAAACACAGGGACTTACATAGAAAAACATTTCTCAAAATAACAGGGATTTCTCCGCAATAAAACCAAAACGAGGAACGTAATGAATAAACCCATAAAACAAGGACTTAAAATGAACCAACCTTTCTCAAAGATAATAAGGGATGTTTCCATAATCAAATCATAAAACAGGGACTTAAATGAAGAATATTTCTCAAATGTTAACAACTGTTCTACAATAATAATATAAAACAGGGACTCAAATGAAAAAACATTTACCCGCTCCCGCGAAAACAGGGTCCAAGCTCGGTTCCATCCCTAAATTCCCGCGCTCCTCTCCTTCTCCTCCGTCCCAAACCAAACCCTAGATTCAATCCCTCGATCTCCTTCTCCTCCGTGGCCGGCGATTCCAATCGGGGCCATTGGAGCTCTCGATCCAACGAATGTGAGCGATTTCTTGGAATTCCCCGCGCCCTCGATCCCCATCACCAATCGCATCCATGGCGGCCGCTGTGCCGCCGACCTCCGATCTATCGCGGCAGTTCTCCACGGGATCTATCGAGAATAAAGATGGGATCCCGGCTCGCCGCAATCTCTCCTTCGATATCAAGCTCTTGTGCTCCTCTAGATTCACCTTTGGCCGGCAATCGTCGCTCGATCCTCAACGCCGGAGTAACCGCTGTCTGGATGAGCTCACTGTGCCTGAGAATCTCGATTGTACGATGCAACTTCTGTTCTTGGCTTGCCAAGGGGATGTGCGTGGTGTGGAGGAGCTCCTTCAGGAAGGGGTTGATGTGAATAGCATTGATCTTGATGGGCGGACTGCGCTGCATATTGCGGCTTGTGAGGGGCATTTGGAGGTCGTCAGGTTGTTGGTTCGGTGGAGAGCTAACATTGATGCCAGAGATCGGTGGGGAAGCACGGTGAGATCTATCTTTGGTTTGCTTTCCTTTCTGTCCATCAATTTAGATGATGAAAATTTGTGTTTAGTGTTTAAGAATAAGAGAAGATGCTCAATATCTTATCTTTTTGAATAATTTACAATCATTAATCTTGAACAATTGATTAAATTTGTCAAATTTGCTTCAACCTTCAAGTCATTTACTTTGCACTATACTTTAAGATAAGCTCGTAGATCAAATTTAAGGAGAAAAGGTGGAGGAGCATCATTTGGTGTTAGCTTAAAGGTGTTGCTGTTGATGGAGAGTTTTATTTTAGAAAATAGGTTAAGAATTTTCAAACAATATGATGAAGGAAGGTATATTAGTATATTGAATTTGCAAAATTCCTTTGTTCTATTTCTGACCTTCTGCATGAGTTTTCATATATGAATGTTGCCATGGCAGGCAGTGGGTGATGCAAAGCACTATAGCCATGCTGATGTTTATAGTTTCTTGAAAGCTAAAGGGGCCAAAGTTATGGTATGATGTTGGTTCTCTTATGGAGTTCAGAGAGAAGAATTAATGGCTGAATTTTGGTTATGAATTTGCCATGTTTTTTCATAGAGAACCAGGAAAACACCTATGATGGTATCAAATCCACAAGAAATCCCTGAATATGAAATGAATCCAGGAGATTTTCATTTTCGACGTGGTGAGGAGATATTAAAGGTATGTCCACTTCCATTCTACAATGTAGGGCTTTTGTGTAAAGTGAAGAACTGATATTTGCGCAGTTGATAGTAACTAATGAAATATGCATATTAGTCCTTTGTTGTGGTTTTTGATTGGTGTCTTGCAGTAACTCAAGTAAATTGATTTTTTTTTTAAAAAAAAAAAAGTAAATTCACTTCTATTGATTTGGCAGGGCACTTACCAAGTGGCTAAGTGGAATGGGACAAAGGTTTCAGTGAAAATACTTGACAAGGAAAGCTATTCAAATCCAGATATCATGTATGTGTTCATCTTGGCATTTTCCTGTGATTATACAACTCTTGTCATTCTTAGCTGTGTAAAGTTTAGTCAGCCAATCTTGTGGCTGCTATGGCCCAAATTAATAACATTAGTGCAAGAAGTCTTTTAACTTTAGTTGTATATCTCAAATAGACATAGTTTTCTCACCCAAGCATTGTAAATGAGCCTACTACAACTACATGCAGTGAATATGTGAATTTGGATGAGTTCTTCTATCGTTATGAACCCATATTATCGACTCTGCATCATATTTTCCTAAATCTTTTAAAACATGAATTCTCAATTTTTGAAGTCAAGCTACAATTAACCGCGGCTTTCATTGTGTCCCTTTTTGGCTGAATGAATATATCTGATAACAAATGCTCAGCAAGTTTTGATATGTCATTTTTCTTAACCAGCTTTATGGATTTCTGTTTCATACAGAGAAGCTTTCAAGCATGAGTTAACTCTGTTGGAAAAGGTCCGTCATCCTAATGTGGTTCAATTTGTTGGAGCTGTTACACAAAATGTGCCTATGATGATTGTTTCAGATTACCATCCAAATGTATGTAATTTATCAGCATATCCAGTTTAATTATTCTAGTGTCTTGTCCAATTTATATTTTATGCTTCCAACATCTAATAAATTAGTTCATCATTTACTGTTTATATTTAAAGTTACCATTTTCCTTTTTTTTTTAAATAAAGTGGATAAACCATAATTTATTGAAAAAACAGGCGTACAACCGTATAGGAAAGGCCATTGGGTATTATAGATGGCATATTCAGTTGTACCATTTTCTTCATTTTGTAATATACTTGATTACTCCAATAAATAAAATGTGGTAGTTTTCAAGAGGTACTATTTAGATAGTTGCCTGACCTGCAAACTTTTTTTTCTTTTCCTTTTCTGTTGAAATCAGGGTGATCTTTGGAGTTATCTTCAAAAGAAAGGTCGTCTAAAGCCTCATAAAGCTCTTAGATTCGCTCTGGATATTGCAAGGCATGTTCTTATTTTACTTGAATGTTTTGTGGCAATATTCCCAATGAAATGGCCAAGAAAATCTATGGTGTAGAAAGTTTGGTTTCACTCTATTAAACCACACTCTTATTCTACCTGGGAGGAGAATTAGTGTTTGTGCTGCTACGCTATATTGATGATGATGCTCAGAAATGATTTCACTTCTACGGGAATTGCTTTACTTATAGTTCAATAATTATTGATTGAAATCTATCAAAAAATAGTAACAAGTTAATAAGTTTTATGAGAGATTAGTTAGGGTTTGTTAGCATTAAATCGAATGTTTCCATTAGGTTCACTTCCAAACTTTGAATTTGAATAGGTAACATGTTAGATATCCTATTTACTGTGTTGAAGTTCCAATTGTCATCCAGTTCACAACACCTTTTTATTAAAGAGCAGTCTGTTTTATCTTCTGAATTGCCCGTATGAAAGCGATGGTTTATTATTCTTATTCAGGGGCATGAATTATCTCCATGAATGTAAACCAGACCCAATCATCCATTGTGATCTGAGGCCAAAGTAAGATCACCTAATCACATGAATTGATTTCCTTACAAAAATTAATGGATTTCAAGAGTCATACATTCATGCACTTCTTTAACTATTCCGAGTCTGGGTAAGGTGCCAGAAATATCTTGCTGGATAGCGGGTTCCAGTTGAAGGTGGCTGGCTTTGGTTCAACAAACGTTATGCATTTGTCCTCAGGCAAAGCAAAACTAGCTCATCCCATGGCTCAAATGGATAATCGAAGTAAGTTGCTTTGGTAGGCAGATAGGCCTTGTTTCTCCGATCTTCATTGAATATTTTTTATATTTTCATAGTTAACCCAACCATATATTCCAATGATTTTAGAAACTTATGATAGAAGGTTTATGTTTCTTAACATATAAATGATTTCAAGATTGTAGCTTCTAAGTCAATCAGTCTTCTCATATCTCCTTTTAGACATTTTATTAAGTGAATTGTATAATTATGTGGACATATATCTAACGTTCCATATCGTGAATGAGGTTTGTCTCATCCCATTGGTTTCAGTTTCAGGAGAGGCTTCCATGCTTGTATTGAACTTATTTTCTGCTCTGGGCATTCTAGAAATGATCTGTTATAAATAACCACTTACATCTGTACATGATTTCTTGTTTAGTCATTCATGACTATTATGTGTAATTTAGGCTTTTTGGTATATGTTCAACATTTTTATTACTGGTCTATTGTCCTAGTTCACCTTTGCTCAAATATTCATGAGTTATATCTTTCCTGTTTTACCAAGGCATTTTCTCGGTCTGGCATCATTTCAAAGTGTAGATAGGGAACAGCTATGCCTAACTCTTTCATTATTTATTTCACTGTATGTGAAAAAGTTCACCTTTGTCGTGTATTCAATGTTCTGTAGTTGGATGGAATTTTACATTATCACTTATTGCTTTGTTCTCGTGATTTTTCCATGCTAGGTTGTTACATGGCACCAGAGGTTTACAGAAATGAAATATTTGACAGAAGTGTTGATGCATTCTCATTCGGTCTCATTCTATACGAGGTTTGTCAAAAATGCGATGCATCCTCTTTTGTGTATGAAGTCCAGAAACTCTGTTTCTTACTATTTATTTATTTATTTATTTACTGCAATCTTAGATGATTGAAGGAGGGCCCGTATTCCATCCAAAACCTCCAGAAGAGGCAGCGAAAATGATATGCTTGGAAGGAATGAGACCAACATTGAAGAGCAAATCCAAAAATTATCCACTGGAACTGAAGGAGTAAGTACTTTCATAGCAACCAAATCTTGAAGCCGTGAATGATTTAATTGGTCAATTTTCACTGCAAGTCAAATTCATCTTTGGAGAACTTCTCAAAATATCACAAACAGTTATATAGACTAGCAATTTCTCAATTATATCTAACCTTTTTTTTTTTAATGCATACTGCCTTGAATTTAGACGTGCAGCTCATCTATCTTTTCACATTGTCAAACTATCTTTGCAACTTGCTCTTATAAAAAGCAATTGCCTCAATAATACATTTCATTTGGCTTTTTATCACTTATTCTCAAAGAGTTCAATATACGTTATTATCAAGTGCTATGCAGATTATATTGCTTGATTTCTTGCCTTTCAGATTAATTGAAGAATGTTGGGATCCTGAACCATTGGTAAGGCCAACATTTTCAGAAATCATCATCCGTCTGGACAAATTATTTGCAAGCTGTCCTCAAGCAGGACAACGGAAAGGCGCCTTTAAGCTTCTTTGGTATGCTCTTCTTAGCTTATACTTTTATACTAGCACACACTAACCTATTTCCTTGGACTCCTTTAATTTGTGCCTTCTACTTAGTGTATTTATAACAATTTCCTCACTCTAATAAAGCCCCTTTGTAGCTATTGTTATATTTTAAATAGCTATATCATAACCAAACTAATTAATTAAATTGTTAGTTGTTAGATGTTAGTAGTATATTAGACGCAAATCAAATGTATTATTCAGGTTTAATTCAACAATAAGCTTAGCTTGAGAGATGCATACTTGCATATTCAAATCTAAACTTGTATTAACCGATGGAGGCTATTACTACTATAATACATCACGGTATAGTTAAGTGAATCCAAGATTTACATGATAATTAATTGATAATTTTCTTGTTTCATGAGAATAGGCTTTCATTGCATTTAGAAAAGAGTTAAAAAAATCCACTATGGGTTCCCGGTCATTGCTGGTTTTGGTCTCCATAGCAAAAAAAAATATTTAGAAAATTATTCATTTATAGTGGTGAGTTATCCAAATGGTGGGTCAGTGATACGGGATTGAATACCCTATGTCACAGTATTGTACAAATATTGTAGTAATATTGTTCATTGGATTTCTTGTGGCAAAATCATATTTTTCACCCCTCTATGGTTACAAGATTAGTTAGTTTCACATGATAAATTCTTAGAAGATTGTTTTATATGCTGATCTACATAAAAGGCTGTGGGGTCTTTGAACTTTATTTTTTTGTTAAAAATAGTATATATGTGTAAGTTAAACACCTCTTTTTAATAATGTAGATCCCATAAATTTTTAAAACATTAAGTCTTTTAATAGACTATATACCTTATTGAGTAAAATTAAAAAAAAATGTATTTGTTAGTATTAGCAATAATATAATTATTATATATTATTTTTAAAAATTCATTGAAAATAGTTATAAAAAATTTTAGTTTGTTATTTTAGTATTATATAATTAAAAATTTATTCATATGTATTTATAGTGTAAATTTATATTATGTATATATATGGATCCAACTATAAAAAAAATCTCTGGATTGGCGAATGGGTTTTTTAGCCACAAACTAATATATTATTGTATCTGCGTATTCTTTTTAGTGTTAAAATGAACATTGAGGAGTCCAAAATTTTATTGGTTTCTGACAGTTTTAACCTTTTGTAAAACTGCTGACTTGGTGTCTAATTTTTTTTAGAAAACACTACGTATATTTTCACTAATGGATTATATTAATTAAACAATATTATTATCCATACTCATGCAGGAAATAAGAGCACTTAAATCCCCAGCATACTGACTGATGAGGATGCTACTGTGGCACACAGGTAACTTATAAAAGAAAAAGGCTCTCTTTCAATATTAGAATCCCTTAAATGAACCGTGATACTCTATTTGTGAATAGATACTCAATTATACTCCTCTCATTCACAAACAAAACCATGCCAATATCATCCACATCTAATCCACTATCCTCACAAAGAAATTAGCCCCCTATTGTGCAATATAAACCATCTCTTGTAATATATATGTGTATGGTAAAAAGTGAGTTCTTATATATAACATTTGAATATGTTACATATTTTACGCAGTCATAAAACACAAGAAAAAGCTATTTGGAACAGGTTAATTATTATAAGTGAAACCATGGCTAAATTTTATTAAGAGGTTAATTATTAGATAATTACCAATATAGTCTCCATTTAATAATGCTTAAGTGAAAAGCATGAATTTTTTAAAATAATTACCAATATATCTCTAAATTATATAATAAAAATAAAATAAAATTTATAAACCCATACTAAGATTGAGGCTTTGAGATACGTCTTAATTCTATGATAATTAATACAGAACTGAGTTTATCAGATAAAAATTTAATATAATATTAGAGTGGTGGTCTTTTTATATTTTAATTTATATATATTAATTATTAAAAATATCATATATATTCTAATAAAAAACCCAAAAACTCACAGAAGTCAAAAGACAACAAATTCCAAAGATCAAACACGCACACGACCATAATATTTCTCTACAAACCCTAAAATATTGTTATAAGAACTCCCACCCTCCATCATCGCCTCCACACTCAATCTCTTCCACTTGCTCGCATTCTCCCAAATTTCTCCACTCTTATCCCCTTCTTCCATCACCTCCATCACACACCTCCCGATCTCTTCACCTCTCACAACCCCATTCTCATCCTTCCTCGCCCTCACCCCAACTCCCCACACACCTTCCACATACTTCCCATTCATCGGCTGATCCGTCCACTGCGGCACCGCCACCATCGCCATCCCCGCCGCCAACGCCTCCACCGTCGAATTCCACCCACAATGCGTCACAAAACAACCCACCGATCCATGCCCTAATACCTCCAACTGTTCACTCCACTCGCACACCCTCCCTTTCCCTTCCCCATTGAAATTCTCTTCTAATTTTCCCCTCTCCGATGCCCTAACAACCCATAGGAATGGTTTTCCAGTGATTTCCAGACCTTTGGCGAGCTCCCTCATTGATTCATGATCTAGGTTTGCCATGCTACCGAATGAGACGTAGATGACAGAGCGTGGTGGTTGAGCGTCAAGCCACTCGTTGCATCGGTCGGCGCCGGCGAAGAGGTGGAAGCCGTAGTGAGTGTCGCCGGGGATTTGGTTATCCAGGTATTTGGATGGAATCGTTGGCCCTATTGTTTTTGCTCCCCACTCTTTCTTCATCCACTCTGCTTCCTGCCATTTAATTAATTAATTAATTTTAATGAAGTAAATTAAATGAATTTTTTTTTATATAAAAATATATATATATATACATATATGAGAATCGGTATTTTAAATCTAAAATCTAAAGACATTTATAGTAGTTGTCAGATTATCATTTGACGACTATCATTATCTTAAACAATGAAAAACGCGTTGTTCTACACTGACTTATAATAATTATAAATAAAAATATATAGTATTTATATAAATAAATAATTGTTAGATGATTATCCA
The DNA here is from genome assembly GCF_009730915.1 of Dioscorea cayenensis subsp. rotundata. Classification (NCBI taxonomy): domain Eukaryota; kingdom Viridiplantae; phylum Streptophyta; class Magnoliopsida; order Dioscoreales; family Dioscoreaceae; genus Dioscorea; species Dioscorea cayenensis. The sequence goes on from NC_052474.1 coordinate 21,063,786, forward strand.
ATAAATATAAAAAAAATGTACTTAAAAATAATAATTTATGAAATTTTTAAATTACAATTTTTTTTATATATATATAAAATTTATAATTTAGCGGTATTGGCTCCACTATTATTAATATGATAGTGACAATGAATACCTGGCATAAATTATTGATGTTGTCCTTTTGACTAACAGCATTTTTGGGTTGATGTGCGTGTTTTTGACTAGTAGCACTGGTAGCATTTATAATATATATATATATATAATATGGTTTTTTAATTAATTATATTATTATTATTATTATTATTATTATTTTTAGTTTGGACTATGGAGTGAGATTATGTATTGAGCTTTCACTTATTTTTCATTAGATAACTTAAATAATATTATAAGTGGAAAGTTTGTGTTTATCAATTTTTAATAAGTTTTAAAAAATTGAGTATCATAAAAAAGTTTGTTGGTTAACTTAGCTAATAAATCAGTGACCTTTTTATCATTTAATTATTTTTTAAAAAATAGTAATACTAATTATTAATATAAATAATTTAATAATTGTATTTTTACAAATGTGAATAAATTATGTGTCATAAACAGTAAATGGGAGCAGTTGAAGTATTCTCTTTATCTGGTTCCTTGGCTAATGATTTTTCTTTTCTCTATCTTAATGTTTAAAAATAATAATTAGCCTCTTATAAAGAGAGTTACGAGATTATTTTTAATAAAACCTAAAACTAATTAAATAAATTAATAGATACATCTTAAAAAAAGAAGTATATATATATATATTACTCTATTGAACCAAAATTTTAATTTTTGGAAAACATCAATTAACATAAATTTTTTTTTATGAGATTTCAATTAAAAATATTAAAATCATAAGACTATCATCAATTCTCAGCAAAAAAATAAAAAAATAAAAAAATATCTTCACGTCCCACTTTTTGTTGTCTTTTCTTCTCCTATTCCTGGTCCTCTCGTCCTATATTTATATATATATATATATACATACAAACTCTTTTGGTATGTTCACAATCTCAGGTTTTTCTTAAACATACCCCACAACTTCTTATTTTTATAGTGAAATTATTATATATATATATATATTCTGTTGTCACACAAACACACCCACATATATATATATATATATATTATAAATTAAGAAAGAATATTTCTTTTAAAAAAAATAATAAATAGAAGGAGATTAAAAATAAAAGCATACCTGAGGTTCTAATTCATAGACAGAGTTGATGAAGACTTCATCAGCTTTTTCCAACCCCAAAAACTGGTTCAAGACGAGCTGCAAATAAGCTGGGTACGGGCCATCAACCGGGTCAGACAAAAACGACGGCAAATCATTAGGGCCGAGGCCCGGAAGCCCATCTAACAAAAGTTCTGGTTCAGTCCACGGAAGACTAACCCGGCCCTTATAAACATGACCAAGAACAGCATCAACAGCACACGATTGAGTAAAAAACGCCGCCGTAACAAGCCCGTATTTTTTACCAACCTCCAAAACCCACGGTAAAAACGCATCATAAATTACAGCTTTGTACTTACCCGACCGTACAACGGCGTCTAAAGTTTCGGGCCCGACTGACTCAAATCGGGCCAGGTAAGCTGGAATAGATTCGGCTTGAGCGTACCCGCCTTCATCGAAACCGTCTGAGATGGGTTCAATACCAACCAGGCCGGGCTCGGGCGGAGATGTCTTGAGAAGGAAACGGGTCACAGCCAAAGTGGGCTTGAGCCCGAAAAAAGCGAGCCGTTTGGCGAATTGAAGTATTGGATTGACGTGGCCTTGGCTTGGATATGGGACTAAAAGAACATGCTTCTCTTGAGCTTCACCTTCATTACTCTCCATAGCACACTCTTTTTTTTTTTGGGAGATAATATTTAGCTTGAAGTGTTAGAAGAGTTCTTGAGGTGTGTGGTTATTTATAAAGGGATTTTGAGTGATGCTAATGGTTTTGTTGACGTAAGCGATGTCGTCTTTTTTTATTGCTGTATTTTCGTTTTTTTTCTTACTTATTAAAATATGTCCTTTTTTTGGACCAAATGTAACACTAAAAAAAAATATTTTATTTTACTTTTAAATTTTTGACTTGTCAGTTTCTTAGGACGGAGTATTAAAAGCTTTAATTAAAAAAATAGAGTACATGTGAAACTTGTTGTTTAAGCGACTTGAATTTCTACCAATAAGTTCAATTTTTATTGATAAAAAAAATTATTTTTTTATTTCATTCATCTTAGAAAACAGGAAAATGAATTAAAAATCAATCTATAGTTTTATAAAAATTATAAATTTATTATTAATTGTTAAAACGTATTCGTGAAAAAAAAAATGTTTGGTAGATGTATATATATATATATATATATATATAAGCGTATCAAGCCTAATGCATGAATGCAAAAGAAAAATGATTAAAATTAATAAAATTAAATGAAGTGCCGTAAATAAAAACCTCTTTTTATTATTTGTTTATTTAGTCAATAGATTATGCACTCATGCTCTTCTGTAATTTGTTAACGTTTAGTACAAAGTGACAAAAGCATTGTTCATATGTATTAAACAGTTGTAAGTTGTAGCCGCTTGCATGTTGCGTCATCAATGATTCAATCAAGAAGATGATGATGAGGTGTAAAGTTTACATACAAAATGGAAAAGAAAGATTGAGATTATTATTAACATAAATTCTATATATTAATCATTAGTTTAATTATGATATAATCAATCTAATCTCTTTTGTGTTATTATGATAATAATCAAATGGTTAAAATACTTAACATAATAATGATTTTTTAAATACTATAAATTTTAATTAATTGGAGTTAGTTTAAAGTTTAAATAATAGAGGTTCGGGTTATTTACAGAAGTAGTTTTAAATTTGAATCTTATATATGTATTAAAGGAAAATCGATATCAATTAGTTGAAGTCTTGAAGATTTAAAAAAGGTCCCATATTTTTGTTTTTATTGTTTGTTTTTGAATCACATGTGATTATATTTTACCCATTTGCATGTGAAACAAATAGAGCTTTATTTTTTCAGTGAATAGACTTTGAAACTCATGGTTGTCTTATATTGTACATAGGTGGATGTGTTTGTCTCACATGCATAAATATCATAGATATTATGTAGTTGTTTCTGCATTGTCTTTCTATTCCAATCAAAACACATTATACAAATGTCAAATGATAATTTAGGGACATTTCTCTTATAATTATTGGATTATTATTCAACGATTATTTATTTATATAACTAATGAACATCTTTCATTATTTACAATTACTGTAGAACACTGTGAAACGTGTTTTTGTACTGTTTATGATACTGATAGTTGTTAGATTATCATCCAACAGATTGACGTCTTTAGATTTAAAATCTAGAAACGTCTCTAAAATACCAGGTCCCCTATATGTAAATATATATTACATTAATTAGTTAATTTAAATAAATAAATAAATAAATAAATATAATAATTATAAATAAAAAATATTCAATTCAATGAGAATATTATTATCTCTGTGCTCTAACCTTGAGCAATACCAAAGCTAAATCTAGCCTAGGTTTATAATTTAATAGTATTATTATTATTATTATTATTATAAAGTAACATTACCAAGATCTGAGCACTTTCCGAAAATGTATCAAATATTAGACAAGATATCATTAAATATAAATTAATTATATAGGTGGCAGTTTGATCAAATATTTGATTTATTTAAGTATCACTTTTCAATCAATCAATCAATTCATATGTCCGCTTTTGCATCAATGGCCATTTTATCATTAAAAAGAAAATTCTCATCCTATTTAAAGTTAACAAAAAACAATTATGACTTTGTCAAAATAATAATAACTAGGTTCATCTAATAATACAAATCATTTTTTTTTAAATCACTTAACAAAAAATACCAAAAAAAAAAACAGAAACACCAATATTATTAGATTAATTAAATAAAACAAATATAAATAATAATAATAATAATCATATATATATATATGAAAAAAATGAAAGAAAAACAATGAAAAACAAAAATTAAAAATAAAAAAACACAATATAATTAAAAAAAGAATATTAAAAATATACAAAAATCATGTTTATGTATATAGATACACGTATGAAAAATAATAAAAACAATTAAAATAAAATTAAAAAACAAAAAGATAAAGTATATAATATAATGTTATATATATATATATTTTGAGAGGGGATGATAGGTTGGTGTGGGACCCACTCAATTAAATGAGAGTGTAAGGGCTATTGAGTAATTTTATTTGGTTTGTTTAACCAATCTTATAAATCCAAATGTTAATTGGAGAGGCTAGGGAGTACTATTAGTTAAGATTAATATATAGTTATATAATAATAATAATAATAATAATAATAATAATAATAAACAACACCACCGACCTAATGGCCTAGTGGTATCAGGTCCCCAAGAATTTCATGGAGGTCGCGTGTTCGAGCCTTGCTCCATGCGATACTTTGCTGCTGGGTGAGGTCGTCGTGGAGCGATGCTCCCTGGCTACCGTCCTCAACTTCTCCCGAGTGGGGACCGTGACGCTTTATCGTCTTATGTCATAAAAATAATAATAATAATAATAATAATAATAATAATAATAATAAACAACTATGAAAAGAATATAGAAATAAATACAAATATAACTAACATAGAAAATCAAGATGGATGTGGACCTAACTAAAAATAAAATTGTTGCAGTAATCTAAAGTATTCTTATAATGTTCCGTCATATTCTTCCTTTGTATGAACAAACAATTGAGAATGGGGCATTACAATTGAGAATGGGGCATTAAAAAGGTGCAAATGATACAATAAAAGCAAAGATAATTTTTGGCAAATGAAGCTGTTTATTAAAGTGGATTTTAATTTAATTTAATTTAATTAATTAATTTTAAAACAATATGAACAAGCCACCTTACAAATTTTATTTACATCTCAACTATGCATTAGAAGCAAGTGAAACCCTCAACTTTCGCATAGGAGTCAAATGCTTTATTATTCCTGCATTGCCACTGTGGATAGATTTTGATTTTATTTGTTAATTTGCTTTCAATTTTATTAGATTTAAAAAAAAAATATTAAAGATTTTGGTAATTTAATAAATTATTAAAATTGCTCTTCTAATGGCGCTCTCGCAATTTAAGATTCCCCATGTAATAGTACATGATCTTCGGTCGTCCTATCCTTTTGTTCTGTTTTGTTATTGTTATTGTTTTTTATTTTGGTCCAAGGGCCTTCACCTGTAGTGATGCGCATTGCTATATTTCTTTTTTTTTGTTTTCAACGTCCCTTTGCACTCTGCACCTTTCTCTCCTCTATTTTCAATGTATTTGTAATTTATCTACTTTATAAAAAAATATATATATATATTGAAATTGATTTGAAAACCATTGTAGGACCTATTTAAGTAATCTATGATTAAGTACATTGAAAAGCAAAATGTACCCATTTTTTATTTCATTAGGATTAGTGAGTTATATTGAATTGCTTAATTGTTCAATTAAATACTACGAACCAATAAAGTCCATAGATTTGAGCACATGCTAATAGTAAATGATTAGAATAAAATTAATAACAAATATAGACTTAAAATCACTCAAAAAGTTATGCAAATTATATTTCTATGTTTTTTTTGCTTTGCTAATAAATTATCTATTATACAAAAACATTAATAAATTTGTGTTTTTCATGTATTTAGAGCGATATATAAGAATTAATCAAATAGTTTCACATTAAATAAAGAATGAAATCATATAATAATTATATGCATGATTTGTATCACAAAAGAATAAATTATGAGATTTCAAGCACAATATAGTAAATTTTTTTTAAAGTAATAATCTTTTTAATATCATTATGGATGGAGATTTGAAATATTGTTTTTTTTTTCTTTCAAAAGTTATTACTTTTATTTTACTTCTTTCTATTATAAGTTCACCATACGATCCTTTCAAAATAGTCAATTCTTTAATTAGATTCTTTCATTACCCACATCATTAACTTTTTTTTTTAAGTGTGAAATGACAATAAAACATAGGCCTTCAATCCCTTAAATTTGTGTTGATGGTTTTCATTTAAAATTCTATATTTTAAAAAACCATTTATTAAATTAGTAAAAGATTAAGCGGTTAGTATTTGAGGAAGAAGGATTTCAATATCATTTTACCCTTTTTATTATTATTTATTTACATATATACATTTTTTTCATAAATATGAACATAGCAATTGTCTAGAAAAAAAGATATACAAGAGTTTTTAAATATATCGAGCACTATTTTTTCATATAACAGAGATTCGACTCTATGTTTTTACTTGAGCATAAGACATCTCTGACATTTGTTTGTATATATATATACTTTCTCTAGTTTTATTTATATGTTTTTTTGTTATGTCTATAGTATCCAATGCATCTTACATTTTTCAATAAATAATAATTTTTTTTTGAGAAACATAAAATAGAGAGAACAAAAAATAATAATTAAGAGAAACTAATATTTATATATTTTTAATAAAATAATTTTGAAAAAATTAATATAATTTTTTATAAATTTAAGATCATATACTTATTTTATTTTAATTGATTTTTTTAATCCAAGTATCATGTAAATAAGAGGAGAGGGAGTATATATATATATATATAATTTTGGCATTTAAAACAGTGAAAAAATTAAAGATATAATTTGGGGGTATTTTGGGCATTTCAATAATTTTGAAGGAATTTTTAATAAATAGAGATAAATAATATATTTTTTTAATAAATTTCCTTATTTTATTTTAATTGATTTTCTTCGAGGGAGCATATTTTATTTAATTTTATTAATTTTGGCATTAAAAATAAGGCGAAAAGTATAGATATAATTCGGGGTTATTTTGGGTATTTCACTAACTTTAGAAAAAAAAAATTGAACATGCCACGTGTAACACTCTGGTTACTGCGGCGCAAAGTAGATTAATCTCAGCGCTTTTTCCCACATTTGCGCACGGTTTTCTAGCGCTCATTTCTTTGTCTCGTCAAACACTCCAAAAACCCTTTTTTTTTTTCGTGGTTTTAGTTTTAGCTTCTGATTCTTCGGCCTTTTTTCCCCACACTGTTCACCTTGGAATTCGATTCCCTCGATCTCGTACCATCAAGGATCTACAGGAAATCAAGTTCCTTGGTAGTCCAAATTGGGCTTTTTTTTAGGGTTTTGTTGCTCGAATTTGGTGGGTTTCGTCGATTTCGGGCTCTGGAGTTGTGGTTCGAGCTGGGAGTTTTGTTTGTGGGGAAGAGCTAGGGTTGGAGGGTATGGGAACGAGAGGGATTGATTAGGTTTTGAGAAAGTTGGGATCTTGGGGGTTATTAGTTGGGGATTGTGGAGTTAGGGTTCTTGAGTTGGTTTGAGCGGGGGCGGGGGTTTCTAGGGTTTCGGTGGTTTGGAAAGAAGATGTTTTATTCGCAGTTTATTTTGGCCAAGAAGGGGCCTCTTGGGACGATATGGATTGCAGCTCATTTGGAGAGGAAACTCAGGAAGAATCAGGTCGCCGATACTGATATTGGCGTCTCTGTAGGTTAGTATCACTTGGTTCTCAGCCTTTCTCTTTTCCTTTTTGGTTTTCTTTATTTCTTTGTAATCAGTTTCGGAGTTGCTAATTCTTATCAGTGCAGCATGGATTGTGAAAATATGCAAAGGACATTCAGGCATTCATTCCTTCTTATATTAGGAAACTGAATTACTTGATATCTTTCATGAAATATTTGCTTTTGATATGCAGTTAGCTTTTTAAATGTCTAATTGCTGACCTAGTGTGATCATTCTATTTAATTTTTACATTCATATTGAATACATTGCGTGTAATCATATATTAAAAACAGATTTAGCGAGTGTTAATTCAAGTTGTCATGGTGTCGGTCTAAGTTTTTAACCATATATTCCAATTGAAAGTTCGTTGCGTCATTTCTAGCTTTCAGTAAACTAAAGTTTTTCCTTGTAGGACTCTTTAAGATCTTTGCACTGACATTTATTTGCTATTTTCTAAATGCTGATAACCTTTCAATTCTTTGTGCTGGATAAACCATCTTTTTGTATGTTGGTTAACTTACTGCCATGTAGATTTCGCCCAACTTATTTGGTTTTGATTGTGCTATTTGAATCGTCGTTGCTTCTAATTAAGTCTTCAGTGCTTCAGTTGCTTTTTATGGAATCAACAGTTTAATACATAGTGAACTTTGAAAGGTACTTTTCAGTGTCATGAGGCATTTCATGAGCATGCCATCAAGGAATGAATCCTTTGATGGTGGGATTTTAAGTGGATAACACTTGACGCTATACTTCCATTATTCATATCTATTTGCTTGATATAGCTCAGTAATTGTGTTGGGGTGTGTGTGGGAAGTTTACCCCATGTATGAATCTGACAATATAAATGGTATTTGATTTTATGCACTCAATCTCAATAGTTATCTTTTGTCATGATTGCCCTTAGATGGATTTTGAACTATTAAACCAGCTGATATCCATTCTGTGTTATCACATCATCATGTTGAACTTGGGCCACTGGTAGTTGCTATATATAGTTAGTTCGCCATCAAAACAATTGGTTAGGATGTCAATAAAAGTGTGATACTATGTAATTGACAGAGACGATAGAAGTTTCATTATGAGCTTGGTTGTTGTGAGGTAGAGCATCTCCATCATTGCATTTATTTCTATTTTGTTTTATAACGCTGACGGGAATTACAAAAAAGTGAAAAAAACTTGCTTGACTGTGCTCAAAAGCTTTTTTTTTTTCTTTACTGACCTGTCATTTAATGTATATTTATCAAGTTCATTGTGTTGTTGCAATTCGAGAACATTCCTTAGCAAGGATATATTCACAATTATACTTTAATGAATTTTTATTACCGGCATAGACTCAACACCAATTTCATTGATTTCAGCTGCATAATGGTTTTTGCATGATAAATCTCAAGATCGCTTTCCAATGCCATTAGACATAGCATTTTGTGCTTCTTGCTTAATGCTTATTTGTGATGCAATTAGAACTTTCCAAGCCAGTGATGCCTCCTCTTTTGATTTTTACATTGGGGTTCTACCAATGGCTGCAGTGGAGGATTTTGAGCACATTTGGTGCAGAGAAGGCTTATGAACTGGTGCAACTATTATTACCATAACCCTTAATTACCTTCTTCAAGTTGTCCAAATGTGCTAATTTTTGGAGATATTAAATATTTTTCATATTTTGTTGACCTTTATGTTGTCTCTAATGTCTTCTGAATGAATGTTTAGGATTTCTGGGTAAGTTTTTTGGGGGATTTCTTACACAGTTTGTACTTAGTTAAGTATATTTTGGATTTACACAATGTTAAATATTTTTCATATTTTGTTGACCTTTATGTTGTCTCTATTGCATGTTCTATCATGCTTTTTATTCAATGTTTAACAATTTTTTATTACAGATTCAATTCTTTTCCCCGAAGCACCAATTGCACTTCGGTTGTCAAGTCATCTTCTGCTTGGTGTGGTGAGGATATATTCCCGGAAGGTGAACTATCTTTTCCATGACTGCAGTGAAGCTCTACTCAAGATAAAACAAGCCTTTAGGTCAACTGCTGTTGATCTTCCTCCAGAAGAATCAACTGCTCCCTATCACTCCATCACTTTGCCAGAGACTTTTCATCTTGATGATTTTGAGTTACCTGATAGCGCCTTCCTTCATGGGTGAGCTTCATATTTCTCTTCTCATTATGTGATTATATCATGTTATTTATGTATACCTGCAATCTTCTATGAAATTTTGTGATTATAATTTCACTTCCTGGAAGACTGGGATCTGCGCATTAATTAGCATTGGTCCTTAAGATAACATGGTTAACATTATGCAGCAATTCAGTTGATCACCATGTGAGTACAAGAGAGCAGATTACACTCCAGGATAATATAGATGGATTGGGATATTTGACGTCACAATTTGGATCAGATGGTTGGTGAATTATTAGTTTATCTTGCAGAGATTTGAATTATTCTTTAATGTTGAATAATGTCTTATTGTTTCTGCAGAGAGGTTTGGTGATGGAGATACTTCTCAGTTTGGCTTGGACCTTGATGAGGTAAGCTGTCCAGATTCTCTATATACATGTGTGTACATGACATGTGGTTGTGTTCCATCTGCTGAAAATTTCTCTTAGCTTTGCCTGTGAGTTTTTTCAGTCATGATACTTTGTTAGATGGTTCTAATGGCTGGATCTTGTTACAATGTAGAAATTTGTGTTTTCTTATGTGCCCTGGTGTCCCCTTTGGGGGTTTCTGCTGATTATCCTCCTTCGTTTCTAATGGGTCTCCTTTGTTTGTGGTCTAGACTGTGCTTCTTCCCCTGCTCACTTTCCCCATTTATAACTACAGTTTACACAAATCTACCATTTGGTCCACAAGGTCAGGATCCCCCTTCCATTTTAATTTCTGACATGAGCTACTAAGTTTTGTCAAACACAATCAAGTATAATAGAATATTTTAGAGAGGACAGGTGGTAAGAGAGCTGGTAAGGTTACTAGTTAGCTGCTATCTTCTTGGGTGTCTGGAGGTCAAGAAGAGGAAATAGCTTCTCTTTCTGGGTGAAGTTATTGTATTCTTATCAGTGCATGCCTGCACTAGTGGAAGTCTCATGTACTGGGATGGGCTACAGCCAGATGCTTCTAATCTTTATTAGCTAGCTGATCATTTAATATGATTTTTCTAGTAATTTGAAGTTCATGGCTTCAATTTTCCCAAGAAGCGAATATGATCAAGGGTTGCAATGACAATGCTGACTTCGAATCTCTGTATTTCATAATCTAGATTACTATTGAAATTAGTGGTTATAATTAACACAGCAGGATTTATTAGTCAGGATGATTCATCTTAGAACTAGTGGTACAACTTCTCTCTGCAAAACAAATTTGTGCATATAATTGGTGACATATTATTAACACATGCTAAAGATGCATCATAGATAGTTGCCCACAAATAAGCTGTGTTCAATTCCTGATAGGTCATCTTGCAATGAATAACATTGTGAAAGGTGGAATTAATGGAAAGGAGAAATAGAAGGGGGAGGAGAAACAAATACAGTCTCCAAGAATTTAGTCTTCAATGACTATTCAGACATACTAAAAACTTGTTGGTTGATGCTTGATGCTGGGGTCTAAATTAAATTTGTATTTTGAGTTTTGTCTCTCATCAATTTCTGTCATATACCTGAAAGTCCTTTGTTAGATTTTGATTTCTAATTAATTTTGTAGTTTAATTTTTTGTTTCTTCTTGTAGTTAATTTTTAATTTACTTCTTGAATCTACAGGATGTGTTCTTGGACAAAGTTACCTCTTCTCAGCATGCTTCAGTCTCATTTGATACAGAATAGTAAAGCTCTTGTCCTATTCTTTCAAATTATCTTGAGGGCAATTGGATGATTTTGTTTTGGATTTAAGTCCCTTTTTTATTTTGTTTTTGAGCTTTCAAATTGTTCATATTGACTTGTTTTCTCATTCCCATTTTCATCTAGTGATGGATTCCCTGATAAATTCTTAATTCCTGCTCTTAAATATATCTTTAGAGGCAATTAAAACAAATTATTTCTTTGTTGATCTTCTGGCACTTATATATTTTGAAATATCTTTGGTTCATAAGGTAGCTTTTATTTGCAATTGGTCTATGTATTTTATGCAGAAAGATTTAACAAAAAATATTGTTTCGCGTTCGCTTTCGCCAAAATATTTTAAGCCATGTTTTTTGTATTGCTTGACTTTGGAAGACATTTTGGTTATGTGTATTATAGTATTCCTATATCTTGAAATGGATGCCATGGATGTTTCCGGTTTTTTCATAATATTTGATACGTTACTCATATCTTTCCACACTATTTTTCAGTGCAGTCAGTCATGATCAACCTATTGCAACTTTCAATGACATGGATATTGGCCAAAGTCAATACATGGACGGGGATATGGATGCCAAAATGAGTTTAGATACTGGAGATATCGAAATAAATGAAAACCCTTCTGGTGATCATGGGTACAACATACAAACACCTGATCTAAATGAAGTGCTTTTTCGTAAGGATCAGATTGAAGGTCAATCTCCCACTAGTGGCCATATTTCTTCTGCTTTTCCTGTTGATGATATTCCTTCCCCTCAGTTAATTGAATGTGCTCAGACTCCTTCAACTCCTATTTTGTTGGAAGGGTCAATGTCTGCACATGCTCAAGAAATCCCTCCTTTGATTCCTCCTGAGAAAAATTCTGTGTCTTCCTTTGTGGATGCCACTGAGCGAGAGACTGAGGGCATTCTTCATCCAGAATGTGATTGTCCTGGTGCAACCAATAACAATTTAGATGCATTAGCAATATCTCCTGAATCCACAGATTTAGTGATGCCAATCCCTACTTCAACAGCAGTTGAGTCCATCTCTCTTGAGCCTCAGCGGGTTACTGCTGCAGGAAATGACCATAATTTTGGAGGGGAACAGAGTGTTGATGGCTTGCAGAACAAACTTATGCCTTCTAAAACTGATGGCCTGCCTATGCCTGATGAAATTGATGATAACATAGAAGTTGCACTCTGTGACAATTGTTCACCTGGAGCAAAAAATTTAATGAATCATCTTGATGCGTCCCTTCATAATCCAAATACTCTTAATGACGCTAATGACAGAGACCCTATATCTGCCGTTTTACAACCATGTAGTTCAAAGTTAGGCAAACCCAATATAGTTTCTGTAGAGGGTAGAACATTCTCAGAGGATATCTTATCACTTTCTTGCAAAGATATGCATTATACATCTGAGACACCACCAAGAGAGGGAGTAGTGCATCCTTCTGGATCTTCAGTTGATGTTCCAGGTTTTTTTTATTGACTTCAGATGCTTCTTGTTGGCTTACAATTATTATATATAATAGACTTAGATAGCTGTTCTTTTTTTCAGGTGAAGATTCCTGCTTAGCTGATGTTCTAGAACCAATGGTACGAGTGCATCAGACATCAGATTCTGTATTATCAGAGAATACAACGAGTGCCAAAAAGCAGAAGGAACTAACACCTATTGTTAGTGCAAAAGATAATCAGTTGGATCAATTGAACTGCACTTCGAGTTCTGAATTTCCTGAACCTGAAAAATTGCTGTCTGCACCAAATGGCAACACTGATCTTCCAAATGATTTGGGACAGCTTACTTCTGAAAAGGGTGTTACAGAGTCTGATGAAAGTGTCGACCGGAACAAGTCTCTTAGTGGAAAAAAACACCATCTAACAGATAGCATGTCAGCTCTGCAAAGTGGTAGCTCGGCCAAGTCAGCTGGCAGACCACGGTTACGAAGAAATAGAGAGCATATACCTGATGATGATGATCTACTGGCCTCCATCTTAGGTAACAAATCTTTTATGCCAATGTTTCAGTTAAGTTGATTCTAACATGCAAATCAAGATGCTTATGTTTCTTGAGTTCACATCTATAAGGCTACCTATAAACACTTCATCTGTAAAAGCTCAATCTCATTCCTTGTTGTTTCAGTCGGAAGAACTCCAAATTTTAAATCCCAGCCTACTCCATCGCATAAAATAAACTCTGTCAAAAGACCTCGGTTGAATCCCAAGGTCAGCTTGTTGAAGAGGAAGGTGCTGTTTGATGATACCATGGTTCTACATGCCGAGTATGCTTTCCTTTTGATACTTGGTCTAAAAAAAAATTTATTTGATATGAATAAAACAGTATGTACTTAGCATGCTTATTTACTAATAGATTCATGTTTGTTTGTGATCTAATTACTCAGTGCCATCCGCCAACAATTAATAAATTCTGAAGACATACGTCGTATAAGAAAGAAGGCACCTTGTACACGTTCTGAAATATGGATGGTTCTGAGTTCTTCAGAGGAACTAGAATTTTTTGAGGAACCTATATTTACAGGTAAGGTTGTCTTGTGATGCACCATTTCTGAATGATAAATATTTACCAATTTGCTTATTTTATGTATAACTAATTATTGGTTGTCGTTTAATTTTGGTTTTAAACTTGAAATGACTAAAGGAGCTCATTTTTAAAAGAGAATAACTCTCTTTAAGACTAGGGAGAATTGAGTTTCTTCCTTGTCTTTTCGATATAAAATTTAAAATTATGCTTATCGAGTGACATTTGATTCTGTGCATGATATTTTGAAGGAACAACTCATTTTGTAATGACTGAAGGAATGCCCTAGCTATTAACGGAAACTGTTAGTTCTATGGAGGGGCAATATGTATAATAGGCGACAATGAAAACCCATGGAGGCTTGCTTGCTTTGGAGTGGACTTTTTAATCATCATGTTTTCTCTCTTTGTCAATGCGAATGTTGTTTCTTAAGCTATCCTTTCCACTGATAGCCGTGAATCAATGCTAGTATGTTTACTGTCATCTAGTTAGAGATAAGACTTTCTCATTCAAGGTTGGATTCCCAATTTATAGTATTCAAAAAAACAAAATCCACTAACCTACCAACTACAAACAAGAAATTAAGATTCATCATCAATTTATATAGATTTCTACTGTATTTATGTTGAGTTTAACTTCTGATGTGGTTCTTTTGAGTTTTGACATTTGTTTTATGGGAAGATAAGTCTGATATGGTTGTTTTCCTTTCAGGTATATCGGCAGAATTGCACAGTTTACATGCTCGAACATATACCTCGAGTGGAAATCCAGCTTTTCCCAGCAGTTCAAAGTATGTTGGGAAAACTTGCAATGAAAATGTAGGTGAGCAAGTTGTGGTATTAGCGGACAATGTTGATGGTGAAATTCAGGTACCGTCTAACTTATCTGTATTAACTGAGCCAAGTAGTTGCAAAGATGCTGGTGACTGTGATGCTCAAGAGCGAGTGGTATCACAACCAGATCTACCTCAGCAAGAACCATTAGACAACAATACACATAACAGCACTCAAGAAATAGATGGCAGAATTACTGCAGATGCGCATGTTGTTTCTTCAAATTTTGTGGGTGGCGTTAAAGTATTAACTGACAGTTGTATTGAAGTGTCTTGTATTCATGAAAATCATAAATCTGATGCATCTTATGTTAAGAGTGATGATGCCTGCATGCCCACAAGGGAGCAGCCTGTACACGAGTCAAATGAGCTCAAAGAAATGAATGATGAAGCAACAGTATTGAGCAAAAACGGGCCTTCCAATAACTTCACTTCTATGGAAGATGCAGATAGTGGTAGGATTCATAATGACATTACTATTGCTACTGTTAATGATGATCCAGCATTCCTGGCTGAAAATTCATTTTTAGCTAATGGTGCAGACCGTCTTGACAATGGTGCAACACCACATCCCATAGATAGCTCTTCACATGATAAAGATGAGACATGTTTGCAAGTAGATCCATGTGTTCTTCCTGGTGATGAAAACCTTTCGGTTCCAGATGTCATGATGGAATTTGTTGAACCAAATTCGGCTACTATTAATGGGCAGCAAGATGTGGAGCAAGATAAAGAAGACTTCTTGGACGTTGGACCAGGTGACAATGCCTTTCAGGAGCAGCTCTTCTTTAATGAGGAACATCCTAGCGCTCTGGGGGTTCATGAAGAAATGACTGAAAAAGCTTCTTCAAGCCCATTTCACACTGTTGATGAAACTGAAAATTTTCCCTCCACAGTGGGAGAAAATTCTGGCTTCCGTGTGTTGAACATTGAGGGTGTTATGGATGATGAAAGCACACCGATGGATTTCTCTACTGTGATAGAGTCCAGTGTAAGATTTTTACCAGAACCACACAATCTATTTCTACATGATGAATATTCCTACAGCAATAATTTCTGTTACAGTGCAAATCTAGGCATGTGTATATTACTCTGCTTGGCTTTCTTGTCAATATTCTACCTGCTACATGTGCGTAAAAGTGGAACAAATTTTTCATTGGTTATATGCCTAGCCATTCTGATGCATGCATTTAAGTTCTTTTACAGTCAATTTGAAGTTCTTCCGCCTAATTTGAAGTTCTGAGTTTCTCTCTTCTTTTCTGCATGCAGGATTTCTGCAGTGCAATAAATGGCAATACAGGTAGCATCAATCTCTAGTTATGTATTTTCTTGTTTTTAATTCTAGAGACTTAATATTTTCACCTATAAGTTCTACCTGTTTCAAGTGCTACTTTGTGTTTGCACTTATGTGAAATTAATTACAACTCATGTAAGCAAATTTTAGCCTTAGGTTTATTAGGTTATGATTATATTAAATTTCATCAAAGTTGTCCTCATGTGCATTTGCCCTCATGATTATGTGACACATGACTTAACCAGCATTATTAGGGGAGAGCTGTGCTAGTGCCTTTGTTAATGGCTTGGTTTGACTACTACATGTGGAATTCTTTTGGTTAATGGCAACACTTTTTTGAAGGCATATTCCAAATTAGGTACACAATTTTGTTGCCTAGATGATTGGTATTCCAAACTAGTTCACCTTATAAGGCGCTATGGATATTTCAAATCTGTCTGTTGTAAAGGTAGTGACAAGCTTAGAAATTATTCAGCATGCTAAGGAGATAATTTGTGATGCAGATCCCTGAACAGCTTCTTGCTTTGATTAGATTTTGCACATAATTTACTATGATCTTGAAGTGGCCAGACGAGTATTCTTATCATATAAACTTCTAAAATTAAAATTGTTGAAGTGAAAGACAAACAGCTGGTACCATGGGGTCAGCCTTTATCTGTGTTTGAAGGATATATTTGGGGAACAAAAATCCATGGTAGAAAGCTTTATCAAAAATGGTTCTCGGTTGCGAAACCATGTACAGTGGACCCATTAAGGACTTGCTTGTTAAGGGCGCTCGTCCTTGAGTAATAGATATGATGTGAAACAGGGAAGCTGTTGTACTTGTCTGATGGCCAATGACGGCAGTCATAGGTGTTGCAAACAGGAAGAAAAACGAGATTTGGCAAGGACTCCCAATGCCACTAAAGTTTAAAATGGCTGGCATTGTCATTTTAGATGGATGAAGAGGTTTGCTGCTGAATATGTTATAACAAACTAGTTGAAGGTGTTTAAAAATAAAAGTGTGTGCCTATTTTGATAAATATCTGTACTCTCTATTGTATCCTGAGATATACCATCAGATAGGTGGATGCTTCCTTCACCCATTGGGAAGTAGGGCTTGTCTGATGAGTAAGATGACAGTAAAAGAACCCCATGTCCCATCAAAGAGCCAAGCAATGAAAAAGTGGGATTGACTCAAGCAGTTCCTGAAATGTTCTATCCTGCAACAATTACAATACTGTACTAGACAAGCATACAAGGTTAAATGTACTGAAGTCTTGACAAGCAAGCCATAACAAAAATAACAATACTCCAGATGTTAAGATAAAGTGCATGACCAAGAAGCCGGAGGAAACTATTGCTAGTGTAATGATTGGACCTACAAGCAAACATATGAGTCTATCATGTGTTTGAGGAGGCAATTCAATATGGCATGGATTAGCACCTTTTTAAGATCTTAAACCTACCTAGAATATTCCTTTCATTAATTTGTTGCCTTCATTTAGTGTAATTGATCTACTGTTTGTTGTATATTCAAATGAAAGTGTTAAAGATCCTATATTATCTCTTTAACTTTTATAAATCCAAACATGTGCTTGTCTGCATATACTGTTAGTTGATAATTGGTAATGGTTCCTTCTAACATTTCGTTTTCTGTCTAATAAGAATTTCTCAATGCCGATGATGAAGAAGACCACTGTGAAGCGGATAATGATCTTCAGAATCCTGAGGAGGCCCAATCACTTGAGAATAGTGGATGGTCATCACGGACTAGGTGGGCTTATATTTCTTACTTTTGTGTGTGCCATATATATATAAAAATATATATTTTTTTCATATTGCCAGAGTAAATCATTTTTTGACCATTGAAGGTTTCAAATTTCACAAGCAATTGAAAATTGTTGTTTGCAATAAATTGTGTTAATAAATTCTTTATGTCAAGGAAATTGCCGAATGAACTATTTCTATTACAAATATTAATATTTAAACATTTTACTATCTAATCCCTATTCTTTTCTGAGCTCGTTTTATGAATATGTGTTTCACTTCCATATGTTTTCTTGGAAAGCATCTCAAGTTGTTCAAATTTTTACAGAGGGGTAGCAAGGTATCTGAAATCCTTGTTCGATGATGAATATGGGCATGGAAGGAAAGTGGTTGCTATGGACCATCTTATAGCGGGTAAAACTCGGAAAGAAGCTTCGAGGATGTTTTTTGAGACTTTGGTATGTGAGAGCCCTCTCATGCAAGTGTTTACTAATTATTACTTATTTTAACATCTTTTAATCTATTGACCATTGTCCAATGCTATGGATTCTCAAAAGTTCTCAATAAGAAAATACATGTGTTTCTTAATGTCTTGGTATTAGTTAATATCAATTCTAGTCATGAAACTTTGTGGAGGAGCTTGGCACAAAAATCAGAGGCTATTTGTTAGGTGGAAAACCTTGTGTTTTCTCTGTAATCCCAGCCTCCCAAAGAGACTGCCTTTCTGAGAATTGTCCAGATTAGGAAAGAGTTGAGATAAAAAAGGGATGGGGAAAATAACATTAGTTTCAATATAATGAAGAGAGACGAGGCTTCAGACAGATGGATTCCTTTTTTGTGCATAGCATTTTAGCCTTTTTAAAACACTTTTTATGTGAATTTGTAGGGACAAATACCTAGAATGTAGGCTATCTTATTGTTGTTTCTTTATAAAAAGTTTAAATGCTAGGGCAGTGCCCATTGAAAGAAAGAGTATATCAAGGAATTTAGTTTGAGAGATGGAAAATTATCCATCTGCAAGCATTCCTTCCTTGGTCATGAATTATTTTCTGGAGTGTACAAGTCAAGACTCAAGAGAGACTTTTGGTGTTCTTTTTCACTGATTTTGTCTAAATCCATAATCTGATAAATTCAATGGACTCATGTTGGGTTTACTTACATTTATTGGTTTTGGGAATGTGGTTGGATGATGTCTGTTCTTTGTTAGTTTGGTTGACATTATGGTTCATAGCTGCTAGCTGGGCGAGTCTACACATACACAAACAAGAATTCGATGCTGTAGATTAATATACCTAGTTCTTTATAGGTGCTGCCGTCTTCGTGATCTTTGAAGTATGATTTAAAAGTTGCCTTGAACTACAAAAATCCAGATACTATGCGCCTTTGTGCTTGCTTTTTGCTTATTATTGCCCAGATTGTCATAACCTGATTGAACCAATTTTAAGAAGAATGTTTGTCTTGTTGACAATTTACCTACCATTGTTCTCATAATCATGCTTCTGCTATTCCGATGATTTGCATTTACTTTCTCGAGTTTGCATTCATCTGACAACAATTCCTTTTTCTGCAGGTCTTAAAAACAAAGGATTACATCCAAGTTGAGCAGGCGAACCCTTTTGATATCATCAACATCAAACCACAAACAAAGCTTTTAAAATCAGAGTTCTGATCTTCATCTCATCTCATCTCATCTGGCCTTCGCCGGAAATAACCAAACAACCATTTGTGATTCTACCAAAATCCATTGTTCTCTGACTTTGGTTTTGTTGATCCTTACCAACAATCCTTATCTTTTTCATATGGTTCATTCTCACTGGTCCCTTGGCAACAGGTTCAGTTGAGTTGATGCAAGTGATAGAAAACTGCCACTCATCCTCTGTGTATATAATATATATATATATCTATTTGGCAATTCATGTTGGCTAATGTTCTATTAGTAAGGTTGATTATTATATAGCTTTTGTTGTGTATTAGGAGCTCAGTGTAAAGTTCTTACCACTGTTCAAACATGCTGTATATCTAATGATTTGCTTCTAAGGCTAATAATAAAGGTTATTTCTTTTATTTATATATATATATATATTTTTTTTTTGAGATTGTTTGACTTTTTAATCATTGACATTCAGGAGCTGGCCTTAAATTTGGTAGTTCCCAACGTAACTCAGACCTCTGGAAATGACCAGAAGAGTTGGTAGTGTAAGTTTCAATAGTGTGAAGCTACGAAAGACCTAGTGGCCTATTGGTGTTCAGATCTTTATTAAAGTTTTTTGCGAGTTGTGAGAGTTTGAATTATAGGTGAGTAATAATTTTGTGTGAATAGTTCTAGTATTCTTGCGTATGTGGATTTCATTTTCATTTGTTCCGTCAAGACTTATGTACATTTTACTTTTCTTTAGCGGCTAGACTGTTCATCTCGAGAATGTTTGAAGCTATGCAAATTGGGGAGTTTTGGTTTGAGAATTTTGAGCAGTTGTGACTTTTTTTTATTTATTTTTTATTTTTTCTTAACAAAGTGATTTAATGTGTATATTGTTTTAATATTTTAGTTGTGAGTAGATCAAATATATATTTAATTATAAAATGTGGACAAGTAACAAGTTTGAACTTTTACAGAGAATCAATGATTTTTAAATTGGAATAAAAATGATATATCAACTCTTTTGTTATGAAATTGTCATGCAGTCAAGAGGAGAATGTCACGTTGATAAAAATAATAATAATAATAATAATAATAATGTAAAGATTAATTTTGAGATTAGGCATCATTCATGCATGCACTGCATGACGGAAAAGCATGACCAATGACCAATAATTAATGCGTAGTTGAGTTTGACTCTTGAAATTATATTTATACCCCTCTTAAAACCCCAAATTATATCTTCTGGATACCTTTAAATAATTTCATATTACTTGTTTTTATATAAATAATTAAAATATTGACAAGGTAGTGTATTATATATACAATCATAAATCAAAAAACCCCCAAAATAAATATTAATTCCTAATAACAAACCACTAAACGAGATTGTGAAGAGCCTACGTAAAATTAAATGTGCAACAAAATCAAATTAGTTGCAATTATTTCCACTATCAAATACAATTTTAATTTTTAGTGTACCTCAACCATTTTATTAAAAATTTTCCTCTGACTATAAACTCAACCAATGACTCTTTAATCAGATGAATAAAACAAATACAAAAAAAAAAGATTTTTTTTTTATTATTATCATTACTTCTTGAGAGTACTACTCATCTGTTTATATATATATATATATAAATTTTTGAGTAGAATAATTTTGAATGGAACAATTTTGATACTCACTTCTATTTTAAATTTTGAGTGGATTATTAATTGTTTAAATAATTGAAAAACATACATATATAATTCAGTTGCGCCAAAATAAATAAATAAAATTTATATAATTAATCCAAAAATTTCTCTTTTTAATTAATTAATTAATTAATTTTTTTTTTTTAAAAAAAAAGTAGATGATTAATTCCCATTTCCTTGGCTTAAAGTTGAAGCCGCCACCCTTTTCACCACCAACCATGAAACTAATATATCTCACATTCCTCTCTTCCCTTCAAACAACCTCCTCTTCAAACCCTAATTTGATCACCAAATCCCTCGCAAGATCCAACCTTTTTCACCAAATTCATCGCCATTGCTCATCCTCTACCCGATTCTTCTCTTCTCCTTCCTCTCCCGACAACGCCATGGATGGAGCTTCGCCCCCAATCCATGTCGTCTCCACCGTCGCCTCGCCGTTCGACGAGAACCCGGCGTCTGCCATTGATGCGGGATCCTCGCTCCGCAAGCCGCTCAGCTTGTGGCCCGGGATGTACCATTCGCCGGTGACCAATGCGCTCTGGGAGGCCCGATCCAGCATCTTCGAACGGTTGCTTGATGAATCGCGCAATGGGCCTCCGCAGTCCCAGTTGCTTACCAAGACTCCGTCGCAGAGCAGGACCAGCATCGTCTATGGTTTTTCTAGTGATTATATTCTCAGAGAACAGTACCGGGATCCGTGGAACGAGGTGAGGATTGGGAAGTTGCTTGAGGATCTGGATGCCCTTGCTGGAACCATTTCTGTGAAGGTAATCCTTGCTTGCATTTTAATTATTTGGTGCTGTTTGAATTGCTTTTCTTTTGTTTGTTAATGCCTTAATTCCAGATATGGTATTCTTGGCGTTTTGTTCTTATTTTATGTATAAATTTGTGTGTGTTTGTTTATGTGATTTTAGATATGATTGTTTGGTATGATGAGAATTAACTATGATTTGTGAACACTCACTCTGATTTTTTATATGCATGTTTGTTAGGATGAAAAAAATGTCTCCTGAAATGTCAAGTAACAATCCATAGTTGAGTATTATTCATAAGTAACAACAGTGGAAAGATTCAGATTTTGACTACAAACCATTTGATTCTTTAGAACTTAATTTTTTGCTTTATTTCAATTGAGCATGCTGTTTGGAGGAGTTAAAAAAATGTTTACTTATTTACTTTGCAAACAAATGCTGTTGATCATGTGTGAAAGTGCTATCTGTAGTTCACTCTTGAGAGTATTATTCTTAAGTAACAACTGCATGGAGATTGAATATTGACCACAAATCAATTGATTCTTTTGAATTTCTTGATTAATTTGTTTCATTTGATCATCCGGTCAGTTCTGGAGATTTTACTTCTTTACTTCACAAACTTGTGTGGTTGATATATGGATACATGTTTGTATGTTTATTCACCCGCTTGTGATGGTTTTGACTTCGGAGTTTTTGTTTATTTTTTTGTAGTAGGCACTTTGCCTTAGTAACTTCTTGTGTTCATAAATTGTGTCTGTTATTCAGCACTGCTCTGATGATGATAGCACAACAAGGCCTCTATTGCTAGTCACTGCTTCTGTAGATAAGATGGTTCTTAAGAGGCCGATTCAGGTGGACACAGACGTTAAGATATCTGGCGCTGTTACATGGGTGGGGCGTTCATCCATTGAGATACGGATGGAAGTGACTCAGCCACAAGGTGATTAGGATCGACACTTTCAAATTCCTTTCCTTTTCTCTTAATATTGATTGCTAACCTCAATTAAGAGTTAGTCAACTCTTATTTTTGTACGTAAAATTCTATTTCATTGGCTTACTGGCACTTGCGATCCTTCTCTGGCAGAGGATGGACTAGTAGATCCTGTTGTCTTGACCGCAAATTTCACATTTGTGGCCCGTGACTCAAAAACTGCAAAATCTGCTCCTGTTAACCGCCTTTTGCCAGAGACTGAGCAAGAAAAGTTGCTTTATCAGGAAGGGGAAGCACGAGACAAATTGAGGAAAGAAAGGAGGGAAGAACAGAAAAAAGCATTTGAAAGAGGATGGCATAGTCTTCATGGGGAGGTCGACAGGTTGAAAAGTTTGCTAGCTGAAGGCCGAGTGTTCTGTGATTTACCTGCTTTAGCAGATAGAGATAGCATTCTGATGAGAGATACAAGCCTAGAAAATTCTCTTATTTGCCAACCACAACAAAGGAACCTGCACGGAAGAATTTTTGGAGGTTTTCTTATGCACTTAGCATTTGAATTAGCCTTTTCAACTGCATATGCTTTTGTCGGACAGAAGCCTTGCTTTCTTGAAGTTGATCATGTCGATTTCTTAAAACCAGTGAGTACTCATCTTTCTCTCGTAGCTATCAAATTTTACACATTCTTACTGTTGTCATATACTGCTTGTTCACATTTTTGTTCTTCTAATTTTTTTTTGAACTTATATAATAGGATTTATTGACATATAAACCAGTGAGCATAATGTACACTGACTGCTGAGTGCGCTGATTGATATCTAGTTCAAAGAAGGCAATTTTTTCCCCAGACATGAAGATGCGTGCTTAACGTTGTTTGCTTTCTTATGTTCAGGTTGATGTTGGAGATTTCCTCCGCCTTAAATCATGTGTTTTGTACACACAATTAGAGGACCCTGCACAACCTCTGATCAATATTGAAGTGGTAGCTCATGTTACTCGACCTGAGCTCCGAACGAGTGAGGTGAGATTATGTCTAAAGCCTTGCAGTTGTACTTACATTCGATTATTTAGTTGTTTATTTGCATACATTTAATTTAGTCTTTCCAATTGCGAGCATCAAGTATATTTGATATATATTTTTTTCTTTTTGTGCTTGTGCTCTATGTTATTTGTGCAGGTGTCCAACACATTCTACTTCACATTTACTGTTAATTCCGATGCTCTAAAGAATGGACTTCGGATTCGCAATGTGGTTCCTGCCACGGAAGAGGAGGCACGTCGGGTACTGGAGCGCATGGAAGCGGAGAAAATTTTTGCGTAGATCATAAGCTTGTAGTTGTATACGATCAAAAGAAGCACATTACAAGTAAAGTGATTTTATCTAGAGGTGAATTGTCGCAAAAAGTTTAATACAATACAATGTTCCAACAAATAACTTGATTATCAGCTATTGTACAAGAATAAGAAACTGTTGCATCAAAAGCAGATTAAAAATAAAAAATAAAAAAGTATATTTAGCTTCATGTATTTGATAGGAGTTGCTTCAAAGCCTATTATTTATGCATGTTTGAAGTTGTTTTATTGCAAAGCAATTCTGGTTATTTTCTCAGCTTTAGGTGTTGTTTGAAGTTATGTTTTACAGGCCATAGTTTTCAATGTAATTCATTAAAACATTTTATTTGTTGCAGTTAGTTATTACATCTATATAACTATTAGATAGATAACCAGTAACATAAAAACATTTTTCTTTTAAGCATTTTAGGAGTTAAATTCAGACTTAAACTTGTTTGTGATGCATTGCAACTGTTTCTTGGATTAGGAAATTAATGCTTTTTATTTTCATAATTTTGTATTAAAAATGAAACTGTACTCACTCTTTTTCTTGCACAGTTTTATAAATTGGTTAAACAATAATAAAATTATAAACATAAGGGATAAAACAATAATCACAATTGTTATAAAATTAATTATTGAACAAGAATTTCAAAATAAATAAAATAGAGGCCTATTTTTCATGTTTTTTCTCACCTTCATTTAAACATTCTATAAACAAGTCGGCATAATGAAATTCTAAGAACCTTTTACAATAATTTCTGCAACAAATACGAAAAGTACTCCCGCATTTGCAAAACTGTAGGATCAAACCTCAAGACGACGACGATGAACTCTCATCGTCGGAACTTTCAGGCCTCAATGCATGAAGCCGGGGAAACAAAGGCGGAAGAGTCGGATTCACAGGCACCGGGAACTGTCGAACCGAGCTAACAAAATGCTGCTCATTGATCTTTCCGACTTCTTTGCATACCTGATCAAGAATAGTTAAAAAGTCTCTTACCACCGTGAATATCCGAAAAGGGTGTGCTTCTTCTTTTGCTGAATTCCCATGAAAATATTCAGTAATTTCCTTCACAAGAGATAATGCAACACTTTCTTGAGCTTGAATCTTTATAATATCATCCTCAGCTTTCTTCAAGAACTCACTCATTGCTTCATTGAACTGTTTACCTTTGTCTATCAGATCGAGAGACTCGTTCAATCGTAGTACCTCACTGATTTTTCCTATTCCTCCAGCAAGCTTAGAAACATAACTGCTAAGAACATCAGAATCCATTGCGGCTGCCTTCTTCACATTGCTGAGCTCTCCTCCGAGCAGAGAAACGACTTGGAGGCCGACCTTTTTGTGCTCGAGGTCATCACGCAGAGTGTTTGCTTGTGTCTTTTGTGTTGATGAACCAGAGGAAAGGCGGGAACCTTCTGCTCTGATGATTTCTTGAACAACAAAATGTAGGAGAGTGGTCTTGCCATCAGTTCCTTTGACATCGACTAGTTTGAGGAGAGTGTCGAGTTTGAAGGCATGCGCATCACCTCTGTTAGTTCCAACATTCATTCGGTTCCCGGTCTTGAGAACAGCCTCTAGGAGTTTGAAGAATAGCCTGCTGCTCCTAAGCTCCTCACAGGCTGCCTGTAAATTGTACAATGGGTCATGGTCTCAAAGGTGACACTATATATGTATGTCTCAATCTTGATTTTTCTTTCAATAGTATGAACCCAATGATGAAGAAAATAATTTTGTAAGATGATTACAAATACTGTCAAAACTCTTGAAGATTCACCATAGTTTTTGCCCAATTATAAGACTCATAATCAAAGAGTGAGAACACATTATCTAAACAAAGAAACTTGATCCATGACATCCATTATTTGGATTAGCTTACAACATAATCCGATGCATGAATCCACTTTTTCATTCAAAGAAAATAGAATTCTGAAAGGACAGAATGTTTTGTTCAACTAATGCTGAAGGGGCGGGTATGTCTAAGTGGAACAAGCAGCAACTGAAACTATAACATATCACAATAAAGGTGAAATAGTGGGATTTCAGTTTGTGAGCATTATCATGAAAATGAACTTACCTCAATTGTTTCAAAGGAGTTTCTGAGGAAATTGACCTCTGAATCAAAATTTGTAATATAAAGCATCGCATCCACCCTTTTAAATGCAAATGGGATGTCAATGACGGCCTTAAGAAATTTTTCTGCAGGGCCCAGCTTCAATGGAGAGTCATCTTTGTGCTCTTTCAATTTAAGCTCTTCCTCTTTACTAGGAGCCATCTTTAGAAGAGTCTCCAAAAGTTCAGCACCCAGGCAGTCTGTGTTACCTGTTCAAACCAAGAACAACAATCTTGAGATTAAAATCAAGAGAAAATTAGAACATGAGCATATGAAAAGTTCAAGAATAATGGCGGTAAAAAATTAGTTCTAGTCACAGCTAAAATAAATTTGAGATATTAGCTAGCAGCCTGGCTACATATGAAGACTAGTATACAAATAAAATGGAACCTGTTGGTCACCAACCACTGATGGACACTGCAAAAGGCCATCTCAACCAAGTCGTCAGCTTGTTTAATAAGTATTTTGTTTAAAATATGTATCACTCACTATGAAACTTAACTTGGTCAAGTGTCTCATATAGATAAATCCTGGAAATTCTCGTCTGTCCTCGACCCATTTAATTGTCAAGAATGTACATTGTTTCTGATCATGTTCTAATCAGCGAATGGCCTGTCAGATGTGTACTTCTTTTGAGCTTTTCTACGCCGGGAATTAATACTTTTGACCACCTCAGACACAACTTAGTGCTAACATGTTACTGGGCATACCTCTTTCGCTTTGAAAAGTAAAGCAAATTCAGAATAAAAAGTTAGCACATTCTACAGGAAAAGGTTTATTTTTTTTTAAAATCTAAATAAGCTACAGAATTTTTGCTCCTTTTCAACTTACTATTCACTTTGTTGAAAGAACATATAAACCACTTCATTATCAGATAATGCAATTTTTTTTTTTCTTTTTCCTCCTAAATCTTTTTAAATCACAATTTGCAGAATGGTTTCTTCCTATCTCATACTTGTCCAGCTACAAAACTCCGCCTCCAAAATTACAATTTGCAGGTATAAAGTCAATAGAGAAAACAAGACATGCATCCCAATACTGAGAGTGCAGCCCTAACATTCAGTGGCAACCATTACTTGAACATGGATACTGAGAATGCAGTGGCAACCATTACTTGAATAACAACTAGAATCAAAACTCTCACCTTCCAAAAGAGCTTCACAGACTTCCTCCTTCGTCACATTCAGTGCCCTCAGCGAAATGGCAATGTTCTGCGACTTCTTCGGGTCAAGGACCACCCTGTTCTCCTGTTTAGGCGAGGGAAGGACCTGCCTTTTGCTTGTTTCCTTCATTGCAGTTGTAGTTGTTTCTGCGGCATTGCAAACAAACAATGTCTCAATCATCTCCTCATTTAACCTGCAAATCAATTATAAAAAATTAAAAAAAAAAAAAATCATTGACATGAATGAAGTTCAGCAGAAAGCAAGCAAAACAGAATGAGCTCCAGAGTCATTACTGGAAGGAGCTGGACTTCAGCTGATCCCACACCATTGCTCGGTCAGAGCTTGCCCTGACTTTGTCCCAGTGCAAAGGCTTCAACTTTGGCTTCACATTCTCCTCACTCTTCTCCACATCCTCCTTCTCCTCCGGAGGCACTGCCACCTTTGCTGAATTCTTCAATCCATTTGCCTTCGGCGTTAAGAGAAACTCCGGATTGCTCCGAACCTTATTCTCCCAATACCCAGCAGGAGGCGGCGGCGGCGGCGGTGGTGGTGGTGGTGGTGGCGGTGGAGGTGTAGGTGCCCGCCGCTCTGGCGGGCCACCAACAGCAAATGAGTCGGGTGTGAAACCGCCACTCCTCGCCGGTGATCTCACAGCCTGCAGGGATGAATCTGAACTCCTTGAATTCCGATCTGAACTGATGTCCAGTGGGGACGATGGCGGTGAATGCGAGGGTAGCTTTCGCTTTGGTGGTGAAGGAGTCAGCGGCCGCATCGCCGGCGGTGGCGGAGGAGGAGGAGGAGGAGGAGGCTGCGGGGGCGGCGGAGCACATACCTCGGGATCCGCCGATCTGGCGGTGGATTTGGATGGCGCCGGCGAGGAGAGATTCGGAGACGAGGGTGCGTACGACGGCGAGCTCGAACTCAAGCTCGAGCTCCGAGACCCAAGCTTCGCCATCGCCAAAGCTTCAAACACCCTTCTCGAGCTCGACCCAAGCGCAGTGCTCTGCCTCTCCGCAGATGAGATCCTCGGAGAATAGAACTCCTCGTCGGACAAACACCCATCACCACCTGCAACATTGCGACGAGCCTGACGGGACAGCGGCGGAAGAGGCCGGAGCTCCGGCGAGCCACCACCGAGCTTCCGATACGGAGAGCTCCCGGCCGGCGACGCCGCATCCACATTCCGGCACCGCGAGCTCACCAGCGTTCCCAAGTATAAATAGTCTGAAGCCGTGGTAGAAGCGACGACAGTGGGAGGTTTCTGACCGTCGGATGAGGCCGTGAAAAAACGCTGGCCGTCAGATCGGAGGGCATTTTTGGAATAACGACGACGGTGGAATAAGAAAGCGAGAGTTAGAGAGAGAAGAGAAAGAAGGAAGAGAGGGATGAGAATAGCAGGGACAATTTTGGAAGAATGGGAATGAGGAGGGGCAGAATGGGAAGAAGGAAAGATGAGAGAGGAGATGTTAGCAGAGAATGTAGGGGTAGATTGGGAAGAAGGAGGAGAAGGAGGGGAGGGGTAGGATGGGAAGAAAGGTTGAGAATTAGTAGAGAAGGGGTATTTTGGGATGGAAGGAGTTGGAGGTTGGAGTGGTGGAGGAGAGGGGTAGGATGGGAAGAAGGGCTGGTGGAGAGTTCTACGGTTGTGAATAGGAGTAGAGATGGTATAGAAAGGAAGAAAGAGGAGAGAGAAGAGTATTGAGAATAGTAGGGGCATTGAGGGAATGAGAAAAGAATAGAGAGAGAAGAGTTTGGGAGGTGAGGCAAGCTAAGAAGAAAGCTAACAAGAAGATTATTAGTGTTTGAGGTTGGAGTGAGGTGATGAATGGTCTATTATTATTATTATTATTATTATTATTATTAAGATATAAATTTAATAAAAATAGAAAAAAGGGAATTAACAATAGATGCACATGTGGATGATGAGAAGGAGCAAGAGTTTTTTTATTATTATTTTTCTCATTTTTAAAATTATAATTTAAATTAATTGAATAATATATATAAGATTGTATATGACTTATTCTATATATATATATATATATATATGACAATACACCATCCAATTATTAGCAGTTGAATCACGATCCAACAACCAACATCGATAAACAATAATACTATTTTAAACAGTAAGTACTGTGCATATTACTGTGATAACTACTGTTCATCATGATCAATTCTCTGTCAACGTCCATAAAGTATGAATCTATGGACATTGATTTTGACTGTTGGATCTTAATCCAACGGTTTTTATATTATAAATAAACAGTAATTACTATGTTCAACTGCTGCCGAATTAAAAGTGGGATGAACAATGTTCAGATTACTATATTTATATAATGCACAATAAAAAGTGATTTGCACAGTACTAAACAAATCCCAATCGTTGAACCATATTCTTACCAAGGTTGTCAGACCCGGACCGGCCAGGCCGGTTCAACCCGAAAAACCGGGAACCGACCATGTGGCCGACCCGGGTATACCCCATTGAACCGGGTATTAAAAAATCCGGAGTTAACCCGGTGACCCGGGCGGTTCAACCGGGAACCGGTTGACCCGGCCGGATCAATCTGGTCACAATGTTTAATTTTTTTTTTTACAAAATTTAATAATTTATTATTATTTTCTTATTAGACAATAAATAGAATTACAATATATATATATATATATATCATAAACATACCAACAAAAATTAGCATTTAAAAATAAAATCTATTAATGTGTTATGTAAATACTTTCTAAAAATTTAATTTATTAAGAAAATAAAACAATAAATGAGTGTAATTTTATTATAAAAATATAAAATTAAAGTATTCTAATTAAATAAAAAATTTAAAAAAATTTAAAACAAAATAAAAACTCAATTGAGATATAAGAATTAGTGAATTAAATTTCTTATCTATTTTAACAAATCAATCAATAAACAAATAAATAAATAAATAACACCGAGAGAAGTTCAATAATTATATATTAATATATTAAATTTGTAAATATTTAAAAAATGTAAAAATAAATGACATAATTAGAAAACTCTCCTGTATATAAGGTCATTTATCAATTTAAATATCAAATTTGAGTATGTTTTTATATTATAATTATGTGTTTAATATTATATTTGCTAATTATTAATTATTATAATATTTTTTTATATTTAATTATTGACCTCGGTTCAACCCCGGTTCGACCCGATCGAACCCATTGACCCTTGACCCCTGGGCTTAGCCAGGTCATTGCCCGGGCCGGGTCTGACAACCTTGATTCTTACTAATACCTATAATAAATAAAAATAAAAACAACTCAACTGTTACTATTTGAATGTGCACAGTAAAAAATTGGGATGTACAGTAGTTTTATCCGAATTGTTTAGCCTATTTCTACAAACACTTGAATTAAAAAAATAAAAATCAAAACCCAATTGTTACTATGTGTGAACATCTACGGATGTCCACAGAAAACCATATATATATATATATATATATAATTGGTAATGTGATTTGGAGCATGAAGAATAAGAAATTTTTAATTTTAATTTAAAACAATTAAAAGGATATTTACTTATTTCATGTAAAGAAGAATTGAAATTAAATGTTTTCAGTAAAATAATTCAAATATCATTTTTAAAAATTCTTTGTTTTTCATTCCTTAAATTTGTTTTTTAATTATTTTCTTTAACAACTTGTAGATTAATATTTTTTTCACCCTGGTATTTTCTGTAATCATCGGCTCTAGACATACTAAGAGCCCATAAAAAAGTTGATGAAGTGGACTTCATCAAGTATATGTTTTGCATACCGATAAAAATTTATTTTCACATTTAAATTATGAAGATATGGTTAATATTTCATAAATAATTTTATTTTTGATGAAATATAAACGAATCATGTCAAAGATATACACAAATATAAAATTAATCTTTCAACACACTTGTGTCCTCATCCTGCTGAATTGAGGTTCAAACCCATCTCTTTGACAGGATTTGATACCAATAAATTAAAAGGTTATTGGTTGAATAAATTATTTTTTTAAAAAAATAAATATAATGAGATATTTTTAGAAAATTATAATTTTTTTAATTATATCATAACGATAGTCTTAACTTTTTTGAACACATGCATAAAACCAAATCATGTGGTTATGGGAAAGATCTACAAAAAGTTTCTATTAAAAAAACATAAAAGCAACTTGTTGAAATAAAGGAGGATTTGGAACGTTCAAGAGATGCACATAAACTATAAAAAATTAAGTAAATGCACCGACAACTAAACTATGATTAAGTAATCACTAATCCCAATTACATTTGTTTATTAGTTATATGCTTTGATTTATTAAATTTGAGTGCTTTCTTCCAACCATGCACACACATGCTTGTTTGGTTTGCCATAGTGTGTTGTCCTTTCTTTTTGGAGGTTCTCATGAACCATTATTTATTTATTTTCTATCATTGCATTAATGTAAAACAAGGGTGGTTGTGTAGGAGTATTTTATATTGCATGTTCATGCACTTAATTTTAGTTAGTCGGAATAATCCTTATTCAAATTTTATTATTGTCCTATAAAATTATGGGATGTTACAACAAAAATTCTGTTAAATGTACTGAAGCAAAGACATTTATGGGCCAAGAATTCAATTCATTTTTAAATACTGTTTACAAATTATTAAAAATATGAAATTATGAGTTCAAAATCCCTGCACTAAATGTGTTATTATATTCTATCTTATGGTTCATTTTAATTCACAAGTGTATCACTATATATATATATATATATAATGACCCTATATTTTTGGAACTTCAGCAAAAAAATATTGTTTGGGATGTTTTCCTTTTCTCTCACTAAATTTAATTTTATTTATCTTTTTTATTTTTCTCATAAGTTTGTACATGTAACTTAACACACTAAAATTTATTTATTTTTTTTTAAAAATATATGTTTTAAATTTAGTTTAATCTGATTTAAAAGTTCTTGTGGCACAAATCGATAATAAAATTATTATAAATTTCTTATTTGTAATTTTTACTTAAGCGATTTTTTTTTTCTCTGCTGGTGGTTTTTCTAAAATTTTAACTTTTCACATAAATCTTTATATTATTCTTTGATTTTTCTTGCTGTTTATATATATATATATATATTATTTTTACCTTTTTGTTTTCCTATAATAAATTCCAAAGTCCACATATACTATCTAAAGGCAAGCTCACTTCACCTTGTCTCTATTTTCATATATAGAAAAACAAGAACATGGTACACTTATAATTGGAAAATAAAATATCTTATAATAATAAACATGCATAGCAATTAGCAAGTCTATTTTGAGCATATACATATAAATATATATACACATGCAAGTAATAAGGGGTTGTAGGGTCCACCGGAGTTGGCAAGCCAGAGCTTATAAATTTGGATGTTAGTTAACCGACCGTTGTCTCATCTCATGCATGAGTCTTGACCCATATGGAGTGCAAGTGGCTCATTTTGCACCATCTCCAAAGGCCCACCATTAAACATGGCTCAATGGCTCAAGCCTCATGCCCACTGCTTTCATTTCCACCCATCATTCTCTTGCTTTCCTTGAGAGAAGAAGAAGCACAATTCATCATTGAGTATAAATATATGGTAAGACAAAGTAGTTCATCAAGGCTCCCTTTGAGTTTTGGTCCTTAAATAACTTAGATTACTCCCTTTTTATTTTTTTATAATAAAGATGACAAGTGTGGCTCCACAATAAGATTATCGAAAGACAAATAAGTACATTTGGTACACTAATTATATGGCTTATCAATTCTTTAAAAAATTATTAATTCGGTCAGACGTCACATTAAGTGATTAAAGTTTTATTATATGTGTGCTCAGAAAATTTTTAAAAATTAAACCGCACTAATAAATCCCTTTTGTTATACAATTCTGGAGAGGAGGGAAGCAGACATCTTCTCATGATAGACCATAAAGATTCAATAAATAGTACATAAACAGTACTACTATAATATTTTTACATTATTTATATAGTATTGTAAGCAATATTGTCGAGTCAGAGATTCAATTTTAAACCTGCTTATTCACCATATAAGTAACGATCCACTACATCAGGCAGTGATCGGTAAATTACCTAAAGTCTAATATCAATTGATATGCATTATTACATATACTTTTTTATGTTAGTAAAAAAGAAGGGGTAATAGCATGTAATTTCCGAAAGATGAGGGGTTGCAAAGCAATTTTACCATTCTATAGCTCTAGCTTCTATGTTTAAAAATAGTGTGTTGCAGGCCCATTCAGGATGGGCCGAGCCTGTAAATTTACAATCCAGTCCATTAAATTCATTTAGCCCATCCACGTCGGTCTTTGAGATTCGCGACTCTCTCTCTCTTGATTAGATATAAAGGTTTGATTCGCCCTTTGCGAGCTCGGAGGAATTCGCAGGAGGAGGAGAAGCAGAGAGGAAGGAGAACGATGGCCATGGCCGCCGCTGGAACCCCTCTTCTCTCTCTCTTCTTCTTCCTAATCTCTGCTTCTCTTCTCCTTCCTGGCCTTCAGGGTTCCGCGGATCGAGGTGTTTTGGGGCTGAGCCAGCGAGAGTTTGATTACCTTGCTTTGGCTCTTCAATGGCCCGGAACCTACTGCCAAAGCACTCACTACTGCTGCCCCTCCAATGGATGCTGCCGGTACTCTCTCTTCTCTCCCTTTGCTTTTCTTGATTGTGTTGATTGAGTTTGGTTTTGTTGCTGGATTTGATGTTTTTCGAAGTGATTTTGGGTTCTTTGGAGTGTTATTGGTTGGATCGTTTTTGATGTTGTTGATCTTTTGATTATCTTTGGATGAGATTGGTGAATTTCGCGCTTCTTTTGTGGATTGTTTTTTTAATGATGAATTTGATTTTTTTTTTCCATGAAATTTCTTGTTAAAGTTGTTTAGTGTTTGGTTTGATGTCGTTTGATTTGCTTTGTGTTTTTTTGTTTTTGGGTTCAATTTTGGTAGATTGGTGGTGGATTGATAAACCTTTCGAATTTGTTATGCAGTTTCTTTGAATATTTTATATAATTTTTTTACTTTTGAGTGCACACTGAGACTCTAGGGTTTGTTTGGTGAGGATCTAGACTTCTAGTTTTTTTTTATTGTTTTTGTCAACCTTTTCTCTCTTTATGTAGCTTAAAATTTATGATTTGAGAGTTCTTTAGTTGTGGTTTGCTTCAAGTTGATAATTTCTTGTGTTTCTTGATGTCCTCCTTAGGTTCCCTTCTCTCTCTCTCTCTCTCTCTTTTTTTTTTAACATTTTTTGATAGATAGATTATTTTTTAATTGTATCCTTAGTTGGGCATTTTAAGTATTATTGTTTTGGATGTATTGGATGATTATTAGGATTTATTGCATTGGTTTAGTAACTTTCATAGTAATCAATTCCATTCTTCATGATTTTTTTCAAGTTAATGTTTTGTAGAATTTCCTAATGTAGTTTTTCTCCCTTATTGCAGGCCATACGCACTAACTCAATTTACAATTCGTAAGTGCAAAATCGCAATGATATATAAGCACTTCTCTTATTCCAAAAAAAACATGGGATGTAAAAGACTATTAAGCAGGGAGATTTTTGACCAGATAAGGACAGAAGTATGTTTCAGTTAAATTGCCTAATTTATCAATGCATGTGTTGCATGACAGATGGATTATGGCCGGATTACGATGATGGAACTTGGCCAGCATGCTGCAGTAGTTCTGAATTTGATGTGAAGAAGGTTTTGATCATCTTGGATGTTTTCTGTGAAACCTTTTAGTTTCTTTTTCAAGTAGTGTAGTAATTTGAGGTTTGGATACTCGCGGACTTTATTTGTATCAGATCTCATCATTAATTCCAACTCTGGAGAAATATTGGCCATCCTTAAGTTGTAGTTCCGCATCACTTTGCCATGGAGGGAAGGGATTATTTTGGGGTCATGAGGTAAGAATAGTTTCAAGATCTTCTTGTCATCCAACCATTGAGTTTTCTTTTATTAATGACAAATATCTTATATTTTCATTGCTGTTGTGGTGCATGTGCTGGATATCGAACCTGTGCAGTATGGTAATGCCACTTTAACTCTCTCAAATAGATAAGTTTTTGAACTTTTTATATCTTGCAGCCTTTTTCTTTTATTATGAATGTAATTCTGCATAGGATGAGCAAAGTGTGAAAGTTTTGTATATTAAAGCTTTTATTATTAATTGTATGATAAAGCAGATATATTGGAGATGTACCATCATGATCAATCAAGTATGGGAGAAGCATATATTGATCTAGGATGAATTGCTTGTTGACATCTTTTACATATTTCTCTTAAAAGCATCTTTCTGCAAATTTAAATTTGAAGTGACGTAGATAATAAAATGTTAGAGCTTATGAAGATGTACTAGCGGAGTCTTTCTTCTGCTTGTTGGTCAATTCCATTGCTAGGAAAATGTTAATTTGAAATAGGTCAGAATAGATTAATGGGAATATCCTTTGATATATACTACCTTGATAGATTATAACTGGTTTTCTCCTTGACTATTTAATAGTCTGCAGTGATCAGTGACTGTTCTTTCTGTTCTTTGCATTGCCACCTTATTAGTCTGACTATTTTGGCTGCAGAAAAGCATGGGACATGCTCTTATCCAGTAATACAGGATGAGTACAGCTACTTCTCCAAAGCCCTTGATCTGTACTTCAAATATAATATTACGGTTAGTATAATCAGTGCTTCAGAGATTTCACATTTGATCTTATGCGCTGGATTGAAACTTCTAGATCATTGATTCTTATTTGCACTAATTTTTATGTTTATAACTCACGTATATATTTGTTTATTGGTGAAAGTATTGCACAATTTTCTTCGTATATGAAAATGTTTGTTTTGCTTATAGGATATTCTAAGCAGAGCAGGATTTCTGGCTACAAATTCTGAGACGTACTTTGTCAAAGATATCGTTGCAGCCCTTGAGAAGGCTATTGGGACATCACCTCAATTAGTTTGCAAGCGTGGTTCTTTGCAGGAACTACGCATTTGTTTCTATAAGGATTTTACGGTTAGTTTCATAGTATATTTTCTTTTCAAACATAATCCTGTTTCATTAAATGTGACAACCTACATATAAGCCACCCCTTTTATATGGTAAAATATGAATTTTCTAAAAATACTTAACATTTCTTTTCCGTGTGTGATTATTGGTACTACAACTCGAGGAATACTTTACATTCTTCTTCTTCTTCTTGTAATTTAATGCATCATGATTTTCTTGTCATTGGCCCAATGCATTTTCTGTAGCATGATAAGTTTAATATCCAAATTGGTTGCCTTTATTTATGTATTTATTTGTTAGTTCATTTTGAATTTTCAAGTATAGGAAGCATGGAGTAGGATTATTATTTTGTTACACTTTGAGAGTGGTGTAGTTGAAACTTTTCAGGACGAAATGCATTTTCAAGATTTTAGTTAACTTATATATAAGGGGTATGGCAGGAGGGGGGGAAATCTGTAGAGAACTTCAGTGGTTATGCTATTTCCTTCACCACAACTTAGCACATTCAACACTAGCAATAGCCAAATGGGGTGCACTTATCCTGACATATTTCCAAGGTTATCTTTTGTTTATATAGCTAGATGCCAACTAAAAATCATTTGCAGCATGAGCTATTATTATGAACAAGACTGCCTACTTAAATACATACTATGAAGGAAATCAGTCATTAGATCTTTGTGCATAAATGGGTCTGCCTTTCTGCACTGCTTAAGTTCAAATCCTAGAAATTTTCATCCAAGAATATATCATTAACAACATAGCTAATGATCTTTTTAGTTGTATACCAATTATGTTAGATAGTACAAATGAATTGACAAGTTTCTTTCTAAGATTATATGCACTTCTCTACCTTGTTTTATTATTATAAATTTTTTTCTCATGTATTTTACTATATAATTTTTCTTTCAGCCTCGTGACTGTGGAATACTATCCAGTGTACTACATAGCTCATCTCTTGCTAGGAGCTCATGCCCAAAAGCAGATTAGCCTGCCAACTTATTCACCTCTCAGTGAGTTCTCTTATTTTTAATACAATTTTTATGATCACCATTCTATATATATATTTGCTTGTATACACCAAGAAAATTGGGTAATTATTAAAATCATATTTCCTTTTATGTTCATCAAATCATTTTTTTTTTTTTTATTTTTTGTGTTTATATTCTTTTTTGTTGTTGGAGAATCGAGATTCGAGATATCAGGTTAAATATAGCTTTCCATACAATTTTTAAGTTGATATTTAATCATTATAGATAAGCAATATGATATTTACAAGAATATATTACCAATTTCTCAATATGCATCTTTACCATTATATCTTTATTTTTTTCCTCCAGTGCTTGAAAATAACAATGCAACCAGGACATGGTTAGTTGATGGAGGGCTCTTTTCTGAAGCTTTATAGCATACAAGACTATCCATATTATTCTTCTGTATGATTGGAGGCTTTTCTGCAAATCATATAGTCATTTGTGCAATATCGTCTACCAGCATATATATATATATATATATAGGATTTAAATCATCTGTGCACGTACGTAGATGACTGTTCGCTTGGGATATTTATTTACAACGGTTGAATGATAATATAATGGTTATTGTTCATATGCAGCTTTACTGTACATGATTATTGTGTATTATTGTATTATACTGTTTATCAATAGATCATAATCGTTGAATAAAAATCCAACAGATTTACTAGATGATGGGCTTATTATTGTGTCATTAAATAAAAATCATATTTAAACACATATAAGATGGACTTAAATTGATGCAGTGGTTTGGCCATCCTTTCAAAACCCTCTCTTTATATAAATATACATGCATATATTTTTTGTGCTTCTTTTTGAGAAATGTATATTTCTTTGATACTAGTAAATATATGAAAAAAAAAAACCTTGTTTTTTATATTGCATATTTACTTCGTAGTTCATATAACTTAGGTACAAAGGTTTCTTTGATACTAGTGAATA
Source organism: Dioscorea cayenensis subsp. rotundata (assembly GCF_009730915.1). Taxonomy (NCBI): domain Eukaryota; kingdom Viridiplantae; phylum Streptophyta; class Magnoliopsida; order Dioscoreales; family Dioscoreaceae; genus Dioscorea; species Dioscorea cayenensis. The sequence goes on from NC_052474.1 coordinate 21,102,201, forward strand.
GTGATATATAAAATATATTTTGGTTTATTAAGCTTAGTTTAGCTTTAAATTTTATCTTATATTGAAAACTGTTAACTAGGGCTAATTATATTGGCATTGCATGAGATATAAATTAATATCAAAAGAAAGGAATAATCAACCTCCCATCTAAATCACCATGCTTTTTCTGTTTTTTCCGCGGCTCAATAAAAAGTTCCATGGATTAAAAGGGAAATGTAGAGAAGATAAATAGTGAAAGTTGTTATAGTGCCATTGTCTATTTTTTTCCATAAATATTTATTTTACAAAGAAACAATTAATAATATATTGCTTGTTATGAAAGCACTTTTACGAAAACATAAATTAAACTCTTATTTTCATAAGTGCATGGGAAGATATAAGATTTAAATAACATTACCATTTACTTGGATTTAGCTTCCTTTACTCTGTTTTCTCTTCCTAATAATAAGTTATGATTCCACTAAAATTTAAATACAATAAGATATTTGATTAAAAAAAATTTAAAAATTATACAATAAGTTTCTATATTTTGTTTTGTTTTAAAATATAAACTGAAACAAAATCATATCAAAACTAAGGGTATCTATCTGATCTCCAAAATAAACTATAGTAAACATTGAGAAATCCTTCCAAATCTATTTAAATATGTTAACTTAAATCTATTTAAATAAATAAAATACATGAAACTTAAATAAATAAAATAGATTTTAAATAAAATATTAAAAAAATTATAAAAATATAAAAATTTTGGAAAAAGGGTAATCTCACCACTACCTTTACATGTTTACATGATGATTGTAACCTATAACTTACATCAAACCAAAATACTTGAAAAGTAAATACAACATTTTCATTTAACAGATAACCAAACAAAGTTAAAATACAGTAAATTGACTTACATGTAATTTGACTTACACTGTAATTTGAAATACGAGCAACCAAACAACCCCTAAATTTTACCAATAGTCTTGCTTTTATGTGTGTGTGTGTGTGTGATTTCATTAGTATAAGCATGCAAGACATGCAAGACAAGATCAAGGTGCTGTATTTGAATGGTAGTCTCTGACATGAAAGGCTAATATGAAATAGCAAGGGGCACATATCATTTTAACCATGCAAAATAATGATTACTGTCTTAGAAGCTTCAATGCATTGATCTTCATTGATGTAAAAATAAATTGAAAGGCTTTTTGGGAAAAAAAATAAAAAAGGATATACTTATTGTTTTGTTAAAATTTTCATGGCCCTTTGAATCCTGCAGAAGCAAGCCAAAGATCTGGAAGCAGAATGGGACTCAATTGTAATTGAAGAAGAGGAGACTGTCAAAGATCTATAATGATTTCCTGCAGCAGTATAGAAGTCTAAAGGAAGATGTCCCTGACATTACCTGGGGTGTTATAACTAATTTCGAAAGGGTGATAAGCACAGCTGATGGTAAGGGATTATAAACGGGCCGATTTAGATTTTGGCTTTTATGATAAGTAAAAGGCTACATTCAGTTTTCCTATTGAATTGCTAATGGATCTGATTTCTATAATTTTTCACCCCAGATAAAAGCCCTGAAGATGCAGAACACAATGTTAATATTCTGACAAAATGTGTTCTGGATAAGTGTGCTGATGCAAAGAAATCAGCAAAGTTTACTTCATTTAAAGAGCCTGGGGAAGCTGTTGATCTGGTGATTCCCCTTATCATTGATCTTTACTAAAAGCTTCACTTTGTTTATAATTACCTGATAACTTGAGCAGATTGATTTGTGAGATTGCATGATTCAAAGTTTAATATTTAATCTGCCTAATTTTTAGGTCTTAGTGTTGTTATTTTACTGTTGTTTCTCTTCACTAGGAAAAACAACCATTGCTATGCACCGGACGCACCAAGCCAAGGAACGCATGCTAGCGGTCGGCAGAGCGTGGCTCACCGACAGCGCTTAGCGCCTGCATAGCATGTTCATGCTGCAGACCGCTTCTTGGCACAAGGGGTTGGCAATGCCACACACAATACATGTGCTGAGTTGTGGCATGCCTGGGTTGGCACAACCTAGAAAACAGCTCTAATTCCAGGGTATTAATAAAATTGTTGTTAAATAAATTTTTCACTAAAATAAAACTTTAAGTTGACTCCTATATCAATAAACTAAAAATATAAAGTCCTTGCGAAAATGAAATCATAAATAAAACATTTCATCAACAAGCTATTTTAATTAATAGGTATAAAAGAAATTTTACACACCAATGTTTATATTTAACCTAGATGCATATATTTATATTATTAGGTCTTGCATATATTTGAGTTCAAGGTAAAAATATTGGCCTAAACTCACATCATTTAAATAGTATTTAAAGGAGCTTAGGCAGCCAAAACTCAGACAGCTTGGCTTCTTGACAGCTCTGATTCACAAGCATGGAAATTTTTGGAGAATTTAATTTTGCTAAGAGAACTAAAATGGCATGTGATTTTCACATTAATAATAAAAATATGGGATCACAGTGTTACGTGAAAGAGAACTCAAAATTAGTAATCACTTACTTCTCTTTAACCTAATAAGAATGACATGCGGATCAAAAGGGGGGAGCAACGGCCAAAGGATCAACCCATGATGGTCTTTTGGCATTGTAGTAAAAGTGGGCGATCATTTGCACCAATTCTTCCGATGTTCTAAACTCTGCAAAACCAACAGCCATTGTACAGTTTAGAACAAAAAGGATAGAAGTCAGATCAAACCTTCATGTCATGTATTCAGAAACATCAAACAGATAAAGGAAAAGCTCCCACCTTTCTCTCTGTACAATATCCTGTTCCCTTTTAGGAATAGCAATTGAGGGCCTTCTCGGACTTTAAGTGCATGGGCTAAGTCCGTCTCAATGTTGATATCAATCTTGACAGTCTATCAAGTGATTTATAAAACAATCAATTGTTTCTCCAATGTAAAATTGATGGAAACAAAAGAAAATTCATTGAGATAAAAAACTGTATAAGAGCATGAACATCAAACGAGTAAAATCCCAACATTTGATATTTTGATTTTAGAGAGAATGAAGGGATTATTACCCTTGGAGGCAGCTTATCCTTGGCACTCCAATATACCTTGGCCGCCTTCTCCAGCTCCATCAAAAGCTTCCAGTTATCCTTTGCCCTGGTGCAGCACAACAGATACCTGATTAAACCTTAAAACAATTGTTGCCCTCATCATACTTTTGATGCATCACATTCATGCTCCTGTAAATATGGCACATGCAAAAGCTTGGTACAGTGAGTATATGGAACAGGTAAAAGCAAAGACCATAATCTACACATGATATTGAAGTTTTTGAACTTACCATCAACAAAAGCTCAAACTTAGAATCACAATGTAATGTCACCAGAAAACCTTGCAAAGAGAAATTCATCTACTACAGCACCCATTTCTAAAGGACTGGAAGATGGACATCTGGGACTTGAAACTCAATTACATCCTTCAATTGTGACCATGTAAGCAGGATTAAAACACTAACCTTCATCTCAGGTACGTATAATGTTCTATAGTCAGGAATGTGTTCACACAATATATGCATAACCTATTTGTGTCCTTTCGTCACCAAATATTACGAAGTCTAACATCTAAACCAGAGGAACATTATGCGATAACAGTGAAATTCTTTTGAGAAATTCACATATTCTAAATTGATGTTTTGCATTACCAAGCTTTTTTCCCTAGCTTCAACATGTTAAGATCTCACCAGGGATCATACAACAATCAACAGGAAACAGGCATACTACCCAAAACCACTACTTCCCTTTCTGCAAAACCAGCCTCCCTGCTCAATCAATCAAAAAGGTCCATTCTTGGGCACAAATATCCAAGATCTTTCCCCTTAAATGAGGCTTTCTGGAATTTTTTTTTTTTTTTTTTAAAAAAAAGCTCAGCATTGAGAAGACAAACTCAAACATCATACTTTCATCTTCTTCTCATGTTTCTTCCATCCTCCCACTATTATTTCTATCAACAATCATATATAGCAAGAGATACGAAATCAATGGATACTGAATAAGAAGCAAAATCAGCAACACAGTATCAAAACAGGGTTTAATGCATGAAATTAGAATTTCTCTCTTACCTACCTTCTATAGCGCTCGAAAACAAGCACAACTAGAGGACTTGGATGATATGCAAAACTCTCCCATTCCAAGCAATTGATCTCCTTCACCCAACACGTATCCAATTCACCCTCCCAATCAATCTCCATCCCATCATCCCCCACAACGTTCTTGATAGGGTGCTTGTCGAAGTACTCCGACGCCCTCACTCCCCATCCTACATCCGCATCCAAAGGCCAGTTAGGGTTCTCCTCCTCCACAACCATCGCATCATCATCACTATCCTCTTCCTCCGAATCCGACTCCGATCCTTCATCCTCTTCCAATCTCTCCTTAAGAACCTCCCCCTTTCCTTCTAGAACCTCCGCGTTCTGCTCCCGGATCTCGGCAAAAGTACGTTCAAGAGAAGCACGAACAAAATCCTCGACCTCCGCCACCTCACCCCGCCGGCCACGGCGGGGCTTTCTGGGGATCATCACGGGTATCCCATCGGCAGGCATCTCAGGCTTATCGGAGGAAGCGGTTTCCTTGGGCTTGGCTTGCTTCCGTGGTTTCGATTTTCGTTTAGGGTTTTCCGCTGCTGCGAGGATTGAGAGATGGTGGATTGGGCGGCGACAAGGTATCGAAAGAGAGAAGGAGAAGGGAGTAGAGCTGGAGCTGGAGAAGGAGAAAGGGAAGCAAAAGGGTTTCTTCGAGAGAAGGCCGCCATTGGAGACGATTGAAGACATGGTTTAGCGTGTATATATATATAGTGATGTTCCACAGTGAGTCGAAGAGACGAAGAAGAAGAAGAAGCCGGGGAGAGTGAGAGAAGGGGATATATATATATCTATGGGATATAGATAGAGATATATAGATACATATATATCTGGGAAAGAGGAGCCAGGAGACTAGTGCATGTGACGCCTCAGCTGGAATAAATGAGGGATGAGCCATACTCACGCTAGGCTTGAACCACCCATACACAATCACTATTCATAACTCCTGAAAATACGATCCTCACTGGGGATCGAACTCTCATTCGGGAGCTCTATTCATGTCTGATAGCTAAACATTATGATATATATATATATATATATATATATGTTATTAAAAAAATAATTAAAATGTATACTAGTATTATATACAAGAGAAAATAATAAATATTATAAACATGAGTTTTGTTTGATTTGGTTAAATGAAAACAAAAAAGTTTTTTTTTTCTTAAAAAAAATTGTTAGTAATGGTACAATATTAGATGTATTTTAAATGCTCCATCAGGCGCTTCTAAGTATGCTCCTTAAATATATATATATATATATATGGTAAAAAATAATCTAAATAAACCCCTAGATTATTGTTTTTTAAGTATGTTTGATTTAAAACTGTTGAATCATTATTCGATTGTTTGTTTATATTGTACAATACTATAAAACGCGTTTTTGGTATTATTTATAATGATCAAAGCCGTTAGATTACTATTCCATAGCTACTATAGACGTTCTTAGATTTGAAATTTCAAAGACATTACCGGTCCCTATATATATATATATATATATATATATATATATATATATATATATCAAAAGACATTTTTGGGTTTCAACAAATAAAAATATATAAGTTGATCTTTTAGATATTTCAGCAAGCTAACTCGTGATAAGGGTCACATATAGCCAAATATATGAAATTTGTAGAAGTGTACATACAATTATTTTACTCACAAAGTCATACACACAAATATAATTTTTTTTATGAAAACGATCGGCCATATATATATATATATATATGCGATCTTCTATGTAGATTTTTAGAAAGGCGACAGACCGAACCTGAGATGAACACGTGTAGCGAGCATGACCGATCCACGCCCTCACTGCGAGATGGGGATCGAACTCGTGAGCCACGCCCGACACTCGGGACGTAACACTCTACGCAGGTGCATCTGACGCCAATGGACTCAAAATGGTCGCTTAGCATTTTTCCATGTAGATACCCTAAAAACCCCAGAAGTCCACTCATTTTTTTTTTAGTAAAGTTTTTCGTTTAATAAATACCCTGAAATATCAAAATTCTTATATAACTATATACATAGACGTAGATGGTTGGCCCAATGCCATAAAAAAGCCTTATTCTACCACTCATACGAGTGTTCTGAAAAATTTACTCTCTCAAAATATATCGGCTAAATGTGTGTATATATATATATATATGCATTTTTATAAATATATAATTTATAAAGTTATAATAAAATGTTAAATGCTAGAGATTTATACATAAAAGGTCTATATGAAATGAGAACACAGAACCTCTATGAAAGTACACATAAAATTTCAAGGTTTTTAGCAAGAGTATACATTTGTATGTAAAAAAAAAAAATTTAAAAAAATCAAACTAAAATAAATTGCTTATATACCTTTATAATATTGGACAATTGCTAATGTACTTTTGGAAAAAAAAAATCATATTTGTAAACTCTCACATATTAAGGTATATACTTAAAAAAATAATAATAATAAAGCACAATCAATAATATGATATTTAGAAAAAAAATAAAAATTAGTTTTTTTTACTCAGGGTCAAAATTATATAAGCAAAAATGGCTTTATATATATTACCCATGATTCAAGAAATAAACAGAAATAACACCCTTAAATCTTCTGTTTTTGTTTTGTAATGGGATGAAAATCCAAACTAAATTTTTCTTGAAAACTATCTCCCTTACAAAAACAATATTTCTCTAAAATACATAATTTAAATTTTTTGTATCAATATGTTATATGTGTATATAAACTATACTTTTTTTAATAACGTTTATTATTAAAAAGGGCTACAAACTTTGCATCACATTGTTAGTCATTAGTCATTTGAAAAGCTCTGCCAAGCCAACCACACAATTGATCTATGGAAAAATAGAGTCAAAGGAAGTAACCAAGAACAGCACAACGTTGCACACAATGAAACATAAGAACAAAAATCTTTATTAAAAAAAAATTATGAAAAAAATCTCATTATTTGGATTTTAATCTACTATATATGAACAACAATTTAGCAAAGTAAACAACCTAAATTGGAAAGCAAGATCAATAAAAACAGTTGGTTTGACACATTAAAGATGAGTCAAATGTCACAACCAAAACATTCCACAACTCCAGACATTCAAGGTTCGAACAATGTCGGTATCATTACAGATTAAATTCAGATAGTTCATACTTCCAAGAAAAATCTTATTGCGAAAGCATATGAGTTGGAAGTATAAAAAAAAATATAAAATGTGTATAGAATGCAGAATGCTTACCTGAATTGAATTCCTACCATAGAAAGGCAGGCAAAACATAAGATGGAAGGGCATCAAGTTTCCGGCCGAGAGCATGGACTGCATCAACGTCGGCAACTTCTCCAAAGCTACCAAGTCCTAGTTCAGTGGCATGAACACCACCTGTAATGAATACCGAATCAATCCCTGCTGCGTTCGCTCCTCTTATATCATGGTGGAGAGAGTCTCCAACGGTAATGCAATCAGAAGCATCAACAGCAGCCATGGTCATTGCTGATTTATATATCACCTGACACCCAATTTGATGCGAAGTTAAGCAGTGAAATATTACAATAGTAGTTATATCTGTTTTCCAAAACGAAAAGGGGATTTAATTGTCATGAAAAAAATTTCAATGAGAAAGAACAACTTGAAGGGAGGATTTCATTATGAACAATCATGTTTAAGGATACAGCACATGAATAGCAACAAAAACAAAAAATTCTAGTCATTTGAGTTCTGTTTGAGTAACCATTTGTTTACCTTGTCAGGTTTTCCCATCCATTTTACTTCACCGCCAAGCTTTTCATACTTGTCTGCTAATGTTCCTAGTGGGGAGAAAAACATATACATATTAGAAGATTTTCAACAAAATAAATCAGCGACTACTATTTCTTCCCAACAAAAGAGGTGCATTCCACACACTGAGATTCAGAGATGATATCTGCAGTCTCACCAACCTTACCTGGCATGACGCGCAAAGCTCTAGCTTCCACAGTAACATAATCAGGATTTGCTACTATCATGGGCAATTTCCTTATGGCACAATGCTCTAATATGTGCTCAAGTTCATCAAGGTCCATAGGAAGGGGATCACCAGATGGAAGGCCAAGTGCTTCGGTGCCATGAGCTAGTAAAAAATCTGCATCTTCAACATTTCTCACTACTTGCAAATTTAAACCCTGCATAACGATAGGCAAATCAGTATGGTCATGAATGCATCATCCTCTGGCTATGTAAGTTTGGTCCAATATACTGCTAACAAAAGTGTAGATATGTAAGGCCGAGAACACTATTGGCTTTACTTTTTCTTGACTATAAAATTTTCAGGTGAAACACAATGGCTGAAAGGAAAAGACTCAGCAGAATAAAATTATTCAAGATCTAAAGCTAAGTACTGAAAAACTTGTTCTAGTGTGCTACTGAGCTTATTATTAATGCTAAGTGAAAATGTCTCAAACAAAAGCTTTATCCAAAAGCATTTAGAAAAAAGAATGTTTAAAGAACTGACATGTACCATCAAGAGAATACTCAATGCACTTGAGTATTTCTTCTTGATGGCAAGTTTCAAGATGGATTCATTTACACAGTAATTTAAGAAATAGTTCAGAAAAACTGATAATCTGAGCATACATCAAGAGATATTGCACCTCGACCACTCCATGTCATGTGAACACAAGATCTTCCTAGGGCAGCAAACCAGGGATCATTCCCTCCTGTTACAGATAATAGAAGCAGTAAAAGAACAATTATAAAGCAGTTGATAGGATTTTTAAGAGCAGCTGATAGTTGACAAATAACAGACAAACCAATAAACTAATGCCACTTTTCGACTAACTAACTCAAGAGAACTACTTTATCAAGAAAGATAGTCATTGGCTATGATCTTAAATAGTGAAATTAAAATGTCTAAATATATGAATAAGTCCCATAGAGAGAATGAGAGTTAACTATATTACTAGCATCAATCCAGAAGAACATCTGTATAATCACTCAACTCTTACTCTCCTTTCGTTGAAAAAGGCGCTTAAACATGATTGGAATTTCTAGTTTAGTTCATCAGCATGATGATCTGAAGCTTCAACTTATTGCATGAACTTTCAAGGTTAACAATTCAAAAGGCTTAATCAATCAAAACAACTAGACCAAAAGTAGAACAGAACTGCTCTAGCAAAAATTTACTTAAAAGCAAAGAAGGCTAAATTAGAAGAATTTAAATTTGACCAGAAACAAGGAAGCGTCCAACCTTTCTAGGAATTGATGTGTTAATTCTCCACTTGTGATGGTTCCATGGAAAAGATGAGGATCAAAACCCAAGTTTTTCAACTTGTCCATGGTAACAGATGCTCTTCGTGAAGAGTTACTGATGACAACCATTTTAGCTCCATGGCTAGCTAGCTTTTCTACTATTAGAGCAAAATGGTTTACAATGAGCCATTTTACAGTATGGTCAACGAAAAGGTGATATCATACCATATTAACACCAAAACTTACATGTTGAAATAGCACCCGGATATGGTTTTTTTCCATCATGAAGGACTCCAAACTGATCTAAAAACCATGCCTGTGTATGTAGTTATAGTCATGTATAAAGAGAACCGTGAAATGAAGTACTTCAATATTGTTGTACGACAATTACAAACTCAAATTTCGAGAAGTAGATCACAGAAGTCTAAAAGAATTTACATATAAATTAAAACTTCAGTATTAACAGCTATGCAATAAATGCCCCATGTACATATTCTACTGGAATTTAAGATTTCCCAAAGAGTGAGATATCACAAAAACAAATTCATTTCTCTTGAGGGTAAAAGACGAGATACTTAATACAAGGACTGTGAGAAAAGTTTAACATCGTACACTTCGCCACAATTATTTTCAGTGACAAGCTTAAAAATTTCACATACACACCATCCCTGATATTTGATGCATTTGACACTGCCAACCATAAAACTGATAATTATGATAGATATCATGTCAGAAACATACGAAAATAGAGAAACAGTTTTATTCTTTTGTCTAAGAAACCCCAAAGAAAACAAAAAGCATTAAAACAATGATAGGAAAGTTAACCAATTCTCTCATCCAGATTAAGCAACTCATCAATAAAAGTGTAAAATACTAGTTAGCAAAGCGAATAAAAAGGAAAACAATGAAAAACAATGAACAAAATCCAATCACTTCCCTAACAACTCCACTGCAACATCAATTTGTGAAGTGTAAACGCATCAAAAATTGCAATTTAGTCAATCAATCTTCTAAGAAGCCGTAAACCAGGCCAGAAAAAATGCTAAGAGTTTCTTATCAGCTAAAATTCAAAAACAATCAAAAATTTCTCAACACAAACAAGACGGAAAAAGCTCCAAAGCATATCACCACAGCAATCAAAAGACCATCTAGATTTCCGCAGTTTATTTTCGTGCATTCCACCAAATAAACAAAGTAGAGAAGCACAAAAGCATTCCATTCTGTGCATATAAAACCAAGCTAATAACATACGAAAAAAAGTCCATTTTCACTACTGGATTTCAATAAGGAACCTTGTAGCGACCGGACTCAGCAAGCGTTCGGATCCCATCAAGGCACCGGAAGACCCGCTGGAGCTCGCCGCCAGCGGCACCGGAGGTCGGAGAGATGGAGCACCTCGCCGCCATCGAGGTTCCCGGGAATCGAGCAAGAGATTCAATGAAAGAGATCAAAAAGAAGGATGTTTTTTTTTTCTTTCTGCTTATTACCCCCTTGAAAATATTGAAATTTCATATTAGTCCCTTTCAACTTCAAAAATAACTTTGCACCTATATAAATACATGTTAGTTAAACCTTCTTTCATTTATTAATGATTAATTTTTTTTTTTAAAAAAAAAAACTTTGTTATATAGGTAGCATATATTTTCAAAGTATTAATTAATTATTTTATAGATACTAATAACTTAAAATTCAAAAAACACTGTAACAATGCATTACACCCATAAATAAAATATAAAAAAATTTCAGGATAAATTACTCAAGTTCATAAGATTAGGGTTTGAGCTAACAAAAAAAAGGCTGAATTTCAGGTGCACTCAGACTTGAAATCATTCAATAAACAGTGAATTTTCAGAAAAGATGAACAAAACTTTACAGAGTCAGTGATCAATCCATAGTTAAACTATTTTGAAATTGCTTATAATTACTGAAACAAATTCGACCATTGTTCATCGCAAAAGGATGATATTCCACATAACATTACTATAGCATTGAAATATATACATATCGATCACTCGAAAAGTTAGTTAGCCACTTAATACTTGTACAAAAGTCTGCAGTTAAAAGAGAAGAGACTTTTTGGCAGCTCAGTAAAGTCGAATTGGAGATGCATCCGGCGATGCTATGAACAATCTCTGCATTCATCAGATATCGAGTTGACGAACAGAATCATCGACGTGATCCTCAGCCTTGAGCTTCTTCGGTTGGTAAGCGTGGAATGTAGAGACGCTAACAAAGACTTTAACTGCTGCAATTGGAGCAGTGGTGATTTCATTGGTTGTATTCTTTCTTTGTAATCTCTGACTGCAGTTAAGAGATTCAGAATTCAGCCTTATGACATGTATCAAATATAAACAGAAATTCTTCGGAGAAACGAAATAATGTGTAAATCGGCTAATTGATAGATAGATAGATAGATAGAAATTATAATTATTTGGTAATGTTCGCAGGATTGAACTGGGATATAAGGATACCTCGTCAGAGTTTTGGACGTTTTGACCAAGAAGGAGATAATTATTCCTGCATATATTGTTTAAACTACTGGCCTGGTCTTCTGCCATGGGGCAACCGAGGTATTTGATCCTCCTGCAAGATGATACATGTTGACAAATAACTCTACGAAAAGTACCGCGGCACAATATTGACTAGTATCAATGAGAAGAAAAAATAATTGAGAAAACTGAGGTTTATGCAAGAAACTGAAAATAGGTGAAAAAGAAAACAATGAACAGACACCTGAAGCATATCGTGGTAGAACCAATGCATTCGTGACTGATTTCCAAGAGGTTCTTGGTTGAACTGACCCTGTAACATGTGAGATGAAGTTAACTTTGAAAGGTCAAATCTTAATAAACAAGACGAAATTTATCAATAGTGAAGAATGGAAGATATAAGTAGTTCAATTTCATAGAGACCGCGAAAAAAAAAATTTATGCTGTGGATACATATAATTCAGTTAAAACATTTACATACAAAGAATATAGATGAAAGTGCATTTTGATCCCTAAACTATACCTTTGTATTCACTTTGTCCCTAAATGTAAAACAAATTTATTTTGGTTCTTGGACTACAGAAAGAGAATGAATAATCCCTAACCTATGAAAACAGCTAACAATTTTGGTAGTCATTCAAAAGAGAAGAACTTTAGGCCGTAATGAAATTTTAGGTATAGTCCAGGAACCAAAAGTTCACTTCTACCAAGAAACATAATATTGTTTGGCAGCTGAAGTACTAACCTGTAATATATTATTGTGTTGCACCCTTGATTGGGCATCAATATGATGTTGATGGTTGATAGGTACTCCAAAGTGGCTACCAAATGACAAGTCATTGCGAGAGATTTCTTCCTAAATTAATAGACCAAGAATTAAAAATTAGTCATTGTAAAGCAGGAGGAGCAACAATAAAGATGCAAAAATTCGAACAACTAGAACAGTCAGAAACCATTAGGTTGATGCCGCCTTGAATCCCAATATGACTGCCAATATGTGTTGGAGCACATCTAACCATGTCACTTGGTTCTCCAACCAAGGATGTTCTTAGAGAATGCTGGTACATCAGTTCAAAAATACAAAGATAAGTGATAAGAAAAGGTGGAAGTTTGATCGTATAAGTGCAGTTTAGTCCTAAACCAGATAATGTCCATTTTGGTCCAAGGATAAAAGAATAATAGGGATACGATCTAGGACCAAAATGAACATGATTTGGTTCCAGGAACTAAAATGAATATAGAGTTATTCTTCAGAGAGCAAAAGTGCACTTGCACCATAGTTAAACAAACGAGTATCTCAAAGAAGGAAAATACCATTTCCTGATTTGCAACTACTGTAGTTTCCATTTCTGACTCTTTCCTTTTCTTTGGAGGCCGACCTCTCCGTTTTCCTGGTGTGCCATTAGGATTCTTGGAACAATCCAATGGATGTGCCTCTGAAGGATTCCCACTGCTTTCACTCAACGTGGTTGCACAACTTGCAAACTTTAATCGCCTATCACCTGTGTTCTCGTCCAGAAGACACTCCTCTGCCTCTTTGATCAACTTCAATGCAAGATGGTATTTATCATCAGACATGACCCCTAAATCAATCAGCTGATGACAACGTTGGGATAAATAACCATAACGATCCATTGAGTCATTCAGTTCAACATCAACAGAGGAACGAGCTAAAGCACACAACTGTTTGCAGTCCTTTTTCCAACGATTAAGAATGTAATGTGATGGAATCTCATATATCTGTTGTGACTTCAGCACAGAAAGCGCATGCCGGCATAAGAATCCTTTAAATTGGAAACAACCACAAATGCATTGGACTTGGAGGTCATCTGCATTGTACAAAACTTGATGATCTTTATAAACTGTTTTTTTCCCATCTTCCATATAAACTGATTCTTTCACTTCAAAGGTAGAGATTGATCCTTCCTCTTTAACCAGCAAAGCATCACAATACATTGTGGCCTTCAGTTCATCCTGAAATTTTTTGAACAAATTGAGAGTGTATTGTTTAGAAATCTGCTCTTCCATATAAAATTTTGAGATCAAGTGTCGACTTTTGTTTAGTGATTCAGAATCTGCTTGAGCTTCCTTCTCATACTTAGCTAGTAAAGCAGCTTCGTATTTACAGATAAACTGCTTGAAGGGACTCTCCTTATGCACCAGCCCTTCGAAAAATGCCCCCATACTTTCAGTACGATTAGTTACAGACATACCTGCCCAAAAAGAATCTTTAAGAAAAGCAGGGACCCAAGAGTGCCTAATGTCATAAATCAGGCGAAACCAGTCACTGCCTTCAAGACCATAATACTCAATATTTTTCTTCCACTCACATTCAAACTCTTCTACAGTCAAAGAGTCACATACTACTTTCTTCAATGCATCCTTAACAGCTTGATGCTCTGGAAAATTTCTCAATTTTTCTGGTATCTTTCTCAAGATTTGCCACAGGCATATACGATGGCGAACATCAGGGAAAACATGGGAAACTGCATCTTGGATTGCCTTACAGTGATCAGTAATTATGGCATTTGGGGGCTTCCCCGACATACACGCTACCCAAGCCTTAAACAACCAAACATAAGACCCAATGGTTTCATCGGAAAGCATACCACAACCTAGCAATACAGGCTGACCATGATGATTAACTCCAATAAATAAAACAAGAGGTGTAGAGCATTTATTACTCAAATGTGTCGTATCAAATGAAACCACATCACTGAAATACTCATATGCAATCCTAGACCTTGAGTCGGCCCAGAATACACTTCTTAAACGACTTTCCTCATCTAAATCAACCAAGTGAAAGAAGTTTGAATTTTTCTTCTGCATGCGTGTAAAAAACTGCTGCATAGCTTCATTATCTCCTGGCCCAATCTTCAAGTGGCCTCTTTCAACTGAATTTTTTAACTCATCTTCATCAATTGGTAAATTTTCACTTCCGCTGTCACGTAAGAGTGTATGGGCAAACCTGTTAGGTCGTATCACCCTATCACTAGAAAGTATTTTGAAGCATTTCAAGTATCGTTTCATCGATGGGTTTAGAGGGTGATTATGCTCAGTATTCGCTTTCTCCAAATGCAACAAACCGTCAGCATGTCTCTTCAACCTAATTGATGCTGGGCAGTTTGTTTTTGCTGTCACTCTCGACTGGTAGCGTTCACTTCCTCGGCCCTTCCCCCACTTGTGACAAACAAGTATTAACTGGTAGCATTCCCCATTTGTAGTAAAAGTGGACCTTCTCACAGCTGTACCGAATCCCAACTTCTGAGCATATTGCTTATAAAAATTGCACGCCTCTACATAGGATGTAAATGTCATCCCTACATGAGGTATACTTTCTCCTCCATTTGCATTATCCACATTCACCTGATCTTCTTTGGTACCTGCACCTATTTGATCGTCATTTTTAGGAGATTTGTATCCTTCATCCTCGTCCAAAAGGGTATCCTTGACAGACCCATCTGAAGTATCCTAACAAAAGGAAAGAAACTGATATAGGTAGCTAGAAAATATTAAAGCACAAGAAGTACTACTACATGTTACGCCTACAACATGCACGTCTTCTGAGAACAAGCTAAAGGAAAATGAAAATTCTTACTTTCTGTGTTTTCACAATCTACTCTAGTGCCTGTGTGATCCCCATTCAGGAAAGCTTCCTCGCCTTCGCAATGGGCTTCTTGCATGGAAGAAAATACCCCCTTGTGCACATTTAAGGATCCATTGACTAAAGGCTCATCTGCCATCACCTGATCAAATAAATAGTTAAACAAGAACCAGCAATTGAAAATGAAAATAAAAAGATAGCACATACATTACTCTTTAGCATGAGATTAAACACAAGGATCCTCGGCATAAACTTTTATCAGCAATATATACCCAATGCAAGAATGTAAGCTTGAGATAAGCAACCAAACTGAAAATTTTCTTAACACTACTCTTCATTCACAGTGCTATTCCCACCACATATCCCAACTTTTCATATATACATAATTAAAAAGTAAAATCTTAACCAAGCAAGTAACTCCCAAAAAACAACAACAACAACAATGATATGAATTTTACAAAACAAAATAACAACAAAAAAAAAACTTTTTTTAATTTTTGGTAGTTTGCAAACCTATTGTGCACACACTGTAATTTGCAATTTCTCAATAAAAAACTCAAAAGGAGAAAGAAAACGATCACATTTCAAGCAACAAACTTGATTATTAAACAGCTCAAGAATTCCATTTATCATCAATAAACAAGAAATAATACAAACAAACAAAAAAATTAAATTTTTTTAACGAATAAATCATGCAGCTCTCCGATCCTAATCCAAACAATAAAAATTAGGTCAAAAAAAGCAAAGACCTCACCTTGAGGCGTGATATCAATACCAGAGACGTATCCAATTCTAGGGCAATAGCTAGGGTTAGAGAACGAACTAGGGTTTCAGGACCGCGCCGAGAGAGCGAGGAAGACGAGAGGAATGGGAATGGAGGCTGAGGTAAGAGTGCACGGTGAGAAATTTGGTGCGCTTGGATTTAATGAATTCATAAACAGACCGAAAATTTAGACTCTGAGAAAAGTGACCTCACAAAAAGGACTAATCAGAATGGCAATTTATGGTTGGGTGAGCTTATAAGGTGAGTTAATTGATTTTCTAACAGAAATTATTAAATGGTTTTGCACGCCAAATTAAGAGTCCAAAATAACCGAGATATGTTTTTCACATATATCCCTCAACAATCATAATTTTGCATGAACCTCCATAGAATTGCATACTTAACAGACACAAAAAAAACACAAACACACAGAGATATATATATATATATACACTAATAAAAAGTTACAAATACAACTAATAAGTATAAATATTATTTATAAAATTTTCAGAGAATTAAGCTCTATTAGCGAACTTAGCTTAGTCTTTTTATGTTGAGTGTTTATTTTGGAAAATACTCAAAATTAAATTTTAAAGACCAAAAAAAGTGAGAGTACACGTCCAATTTTAATAACTGTCACCATTGATAGAGGATGGAAATAAGTATTTAGCCAGCTCACAATAGATGACCCCTTTGGGTCATATTTATAGAACCAATAAATATACAAGTATAAGTGTACGTATGTATATACACATATACATACACAATGTACATACATCAATATATATCTAACACGCCCCCTCAAACTCACGGTGGGTCATAAACCGAGAGTTTGGCAATCAAAAACTGAAACCGTGAGATTGTATGTGCTTTAGTGAAAATATCAGCAAGCTGCTGTATAGAGGCAATATAAGGAAGAATAATACTGCCAGCAATATAATGATGACTAACAAAGTGAAGAGCGATCTCAAGATGCTTTGTACGTTCATGAAAGACAGGATTAGCAGCGATTTTAATGGCACTCTGGTTGTCACAGTGTATAGGAGTAGGGGCAGTGACAAAGACACCAAAGTCCATCAAAAACTGTCTCAACCAAAGAACCTCCTTAGCAGTAGAAGACATAGCACCATACTCTGCTTCAGCAGTAGAAAGAGCAACAGTAGATTGTTTCTTACTTTTCCAAGAGATAAGAGAATCTCCAAAAAAAAATACAGAAACCAGTAGTAGAACGTCGATCAGAGGCATCACCTGCCCAATCAGCATCACAATAGGCGCGCAACTCAAGAGAAGATGTGGCAGAAAAAAGTAAAGAGCGAGATATAGTGCCATGAAGATAACGAAGAACGCGTAAGAGGGCAGCGTAATGAGTAGAGCGAGGAGTACTCACAAATTGACTAAGAACTCGAACAACATATACAATATCAAGCCGAGTAATAGTCAGATAAACAAGAGCACCAACAAGCGCACGATAGCGAGTAGGATCAGGCAGAGGCTCACCATCAGAAGAGGAGAGCCGGTGATGTAGCTCAATAGGAGTTGAGGCAGGTCGAAAATCGCTGATATCGACCATCGAAAAAAATGTCGATATGTACTTCGCTTGGGGACACCAAGTAACCCTCGACGAGAATAAGCAAACCTCAAGACCAAGAAAAATAACGAAGAGGACCAAGATCTTTCATCCGAAACTCGTGTGTAAACCGTTGTTTCAAACAAAGAACAATATCAACATCATCACCAGCTGATAACCATATCATCAACATAAAGAAGTAAAAATAGTGATGCCCTCGAGAGGTTTGCTGAGTAAAGAGGGCATAATCGAAGAGCTCTCGGTGAAACCAAGAGTAAGAACCACATTAGTGAAAATCAGCTCAAACCCGAGCACGAGGAGCCCGTTTGAGTCCATAGATAGCTTTCGCGAAGATGATGACATGTTGAGAAGGATGAGAGAAACCAGGAGGAGGAGTCATATAAACATACTCAGAAAGATTGCCATGTAGGAAGGCATTGGTCACGTCTAACTGATGAAGTGGCCAGTGACGAGTAGTAGAAATAGCAAAAAGAAGGCAAACAGTAGTCAATTTGGCTACAGGAGCAAATGTCTCCTCATAATCAATGCCATACTCCTGAGTAAAACCACGAGCAACAAGACGCGCTTTGTGGCGCTCAATACTACCATCAGCTCGGGTCTTGACTCGATAAACCCATCGACAACTGATAGGAGTAACACCAGATGGAAGAGGAACAAGATCCCATGTATGCATGCGCTGTAGAGCATTAAGTTCTTCAGACATAGCTTGTTGCCACTAGGGATGTTTCACTGCCTCACGATAAGACTGTGGCTCGGAATGCGAGTGAATAGTGGCAAGAAAGGCTTGGAAATCAGGAGAATAAGAAGATGAGAGAGAAAGGGCGTACTGAGCAGGAGGCCGACGAGGGCGGTCTGGGTAACGACGGGGAACAACAGGAACATCTTCAGGAGAGGATGGGTCGGCGGAGAGAGGAGTTGAATCGCCAGAATCACCAAAATTATCAATGCACCCAGAGGAAGGGGAAGGAGGAACAGAGGAAGTGTCGATGGAGACATTTGGAAAGGGCACTGAATTAGCAGTTGTGGTAGAACTCGGAAGAACTATGGAGCGGAGAGGAGAAGATGCAGTGGTAGTAGAAGACTGAAGAAAGGAAAGATTTGGGGAGGATGAAGAAAAGTATGGAGTATCTTCAAGAAAAGTGACATTACGGGAAATACGAAGACGGTGAGAATGAGGATCATAACAGCGATAGCTCTTATGTTCAGAACTATATCCAAGAAAAATACACATGGTAGAACGAGGAGAAAGTTTGGTTAGCTCGACAGTGGGCAGAAGAACAAAACATGTGCAGCCAAACGTGCGAAGATGACCATATGAGGGAGGAAGGGAGTATAGACGCTCATAAGGTGTGATACCAGATAGAATGGAGGTAGGAGTGCGATTGATGAGATAGACGGATGTAAGAATGGATTCAGCCCAGAATGATTGAGGGACAGAAGAGGCAAAAAGAAGTGCACGTGCAGTGTCTAATATATGGCGATGTTTACGCTCAGCAACACCATTCTGAGCAGGTGTATAAGGACAGGACTGCTGTGGAAGAGTACCGTGAGGGGAAAGTAATGTGCGAAAGGATGTAGAGAGATACTCGCGTGCCCCGTCGGAGCGAAAAATCTTAATACGTTTACCAAACTGAGTATATACCATTTGCGTAAATTGAGAGTAAATGGCAAAAACCTCAGATCGGGAACGCATTAAATAAAGACAGGTATATCGCGAGAAATCATCAACAAAAGAGATGTAATAGAAGAAACCACCAAGAGAAGAGAAGGGTGCAGGACCCCAAACATCAGAATGAACTAGATCAAAAGTAGATTCCGAAATAGATTCTCGTGAAGAAAAAGGAAGAGCAGTGGGTTTAGCAAGCTTACAACCCATACATGGATGTGGAGGAAGAGAAGAAACAGAGCCAAGATTACCTGAACTTGTTAAGAGTTTCAGGCGAGAACTAGATAAGTGTCCGAGGCGACAGTGCCAACGATCAACAGAACATACAGAAGCGACAATATCAGAAGATGGAGGAGCTGGAAGATGAAGAGAATCTAAGTGATAGAGGCCGCCAACTCTACGCCCGATCCCAATCCTCTGTCCTGTAAGATTGTCCTGCACGGTACAAATAGAGGAAGAAAAGGTAACTGTGAGACCATGATCAGTTAGCTGACTAACAGAAAGAAAATTGAGGGCTAGGCCAGGGACATGATGAATGTGAGGAATGTCAAATGAAGTGGACCGAAGACGACCACACTGCATGGCAGGATGAAGACTCCCATCAGAAGTACGAACACTAGAAAAGGTATGAGGCGCAGTAATAGAGACTAGGTTAGAGGTATTGGCAGTCATATGATGAGTGGCACCAGAATCTAAAAATCCGTATGAGGAAGACATACCGGAGGCAATGACGTAGCAGGAGGAAACACTGGAGGGCGAGAGCACGGCGCATAGCATGAATCGCCTCAGAGGTCGAGCAACTTGAGAAAGAAGATCGCGGAAGGAGAATCGAAGCGTAAAATGTAGGCGCATGGGGAAGAAACAGGAGATCGAGGCGAGGGCTAGATCGGTGATGATCGCCGCAATGTCGCTGTCAAGCTTCGACATTGATTTTTTTCATATGACCAAGACGCTTGCAGTAATGACAGATAACAGAAGACTGAGTGGAGGTTGATGAAACAAGAGCTGGTGGCACAGAAAGTACTTTAGGGGATCGTGGAGATGTGACAGCAAGAACTGTGTCTGTAGGAATAAGCCGTGGAGATAATGTGTTGAGACGTGTTTCTTCGGCAATAACACTACGAATAACATCATCAAATGTTGGAAGAGGGTCTCGATTGAGCGCTGATCGCGAATCGACCTCAAAAATCCGGGACGAAGACGCATCAGAAAGTCAAAGGTGCGCTGTGTTTGGCGAGACTGAGTGCGGATTTTGCAACATGTGCATTTTAGGCATGTGGACGCTTCCAATGAATCAACCTAACGCCATAAGGACCGTAGGTCACTGACATATTCTCTAACAAAACGCTCACGCTGCTGAATGTGAGTAAGATCTTGTAAAATGGCATACTGACGAGCAGAGCTGGAATGTTGAAACATATGAGCTAAGTGGTCCCACATTGCATGAAAGCGAGGGGAAGATGTCCAATTTCCATACGGACATCAATCTCACAAGACTGA
The DNA here is from genome assembly GCF_009730915.1 of Dioscorea cayenensis subsp. rotundata. Taxonomy (NCBI): domain Eukaryota; kingdom Viridiplantae; phylum Streptophyta; class Magnoliopsida; order Dioscoreales; family Dioscoreaceae; genus Dioscorea; species Dioscorea cayenensis. The sequence continues at coordinate 21,123,151 of NC_052474.1, forward strand.
CAAATGATAATCATGGTACGATGATCAGCAAGGGTCCATGATGCATCCGGAGTGGAGGGTTGGGGAGAGGTACCGTCGACATGGCCAAGTAGATCCATACCAAGTAAAACAATGCGAACAATAGTAAACCATTCTCTGTAATTGGCGCCGCTTTAGTTTGATGTCGATTTGGAGCTAGGAAATGTGGAGTAGAGGAGGTTGATGCCATTTGTTGTTGATGGTTTTGGAATAGGAAATAATATGAGATGCTAGTAAGGATATGAAATAATAGTAAACATAATCCGTTTTTATAATATATATATATATAAATATATAAATAGACATGTACCGTAGAAAGATAAGAAAGAAATCCAAAAAGAAAGTTTTTTTTTTAATAGGTATTATATATTATATATATTATATTGTACTGAGAATCAAAACAAACAGAAAAAGGTTAAAATTTTTGGGACTTGAGTGGCGAAATTCCCGGGCTTGGAGTCCGTGTCGGTCTTCTGATCGGGGAAGCAGTGGAGATCATCTTTTGAGAAAATCAAGCGGACGTCGGAGGAGAAAAGCGGCTGGTTCGGTTGAGAAGACAGAGAGACGAGCAAGAAGCTGTGCTGGTGATGATTCCGGAGAGACAAACGAGTGGTGGTGATGATCACGGCGGCAGAAGTAGCAACTGATGGTCCGCTACTCTTGATCAGTTACGGTTCATCGGTGAAAACATGCAGGCCTCGTCGTTAGGCGATCATCGGCATCAGGCAGAGCTCGTACAGGTTGGGAGTTGCCGATAACTCAACAACGGTGGTTTGGGTCGGCGGTTCGGCGAAGGATCAATGAGAGAATACGTCGGCATGAAGAAGAAGGCTGGCAACAAATACTTGACAAAGCTCAATAGAGAGCTAACAAAGCTAACAAAGCTTGACAGAAAGCAAACAAAGACTAGACGGAAAAGAATTCTGGTAAGACAAAACTCATCGGAGAGTTAACAAAGACGCGGCGGAGATCGGCCGGCATCTGATACCATGATAGAGGATGGAAATAAGTATTTAGCCAGCTCACAATAGATGACACCCTTTGGGTCATATTTATAGAACCAATAAATATACAAGTATAAGTATGCGTATGTATATACGCATATACGTACACAATGTACATACATTAATATATATCTAACAACCATCACAGTATAGAGGTGTGTGAGACATTTGATTATAATAGTATAAATAAATATGGTTAAAACGTAAAACAAAATATCTACATTGTCAATAATAATAATAATAATAATAATAATAATAAATAATTAACTAACATAAATTCCATATCTTGCAATTAGTAAAAAAGTTTACCGGTGTCAACTATTGTATGACACAAAATAAACACTAAGGGGTCGTTTGGTTCGTGGTAATAACATATTACCACGTAATGAGATTACCATGGTAATATGAGTGAGAATGTTATATGGTTGGGAATATTGTGGTAATTTAATATAACTATGTTTGGTTGGAAACTCTTATTACCGGGAATAGTTCATTACCGTGTTTGGTTGTAATGGTAATCAATTTGTTAAAATATAAAAAGTTATAAGATTACCATGGTAATCCAAGATAGACACCAAATTTAGTGGTAATAGGATTACCATTTTCTTGGTAATATTTATAAGTTGGTAATGTGATATTACCATTCACATTATCACCGGTGCAATGCCAAATATGGTAATATTTTCAGATTACCACGTAACACGTGGTAATCTTTCCACATTACCGCGAATCAAACGGCCCCTAAAAAAAAGGGCAAGAATTCGAATCTTTTCCTCAGTACTACAGTTTTTGTACTATTCATGCACTATACACACGGTCCTATACTATTTATAACCCTGGGTGTAGGTCTCTTGGGGGACATAAATAATTATTTCACCCCTCCGATGAAAGAGAAATTTAGAGCTTTGAGAACAGTATGGTTTGTTATTAGAGGAATTTTCTTCTAATTTTTTTCTTGTATTTAATCAGATTACTGAAATATGTAACTATTTATGGAAAGATAATAAAAATCTGTTGTTGCTGCTGGCACATGAAATGGATTTTCAAATTCATTTCACAAAATAGATTTTGAAATTGGTACTAAAACAATTAAAAATCAACCAGTAACAAATTGGTACTCCCTGCATCATTGGGGTAATATTTTCTATTTCCCTAGTATTTAATTCAGTACCCTTAATATGGTAATAATAAAATTAACTTTAAAATGAGTAAATGTACAAATTGGCAGTGACACATGAACCATGAAATTAGGGAAAATTAAGAGAGACGGGCTAACAAAAACCAAGCATGGTCCATGAACCATCAATATCATCTTGAAACCATAAGACTGAGAAAAAGATTCATGAACCACCACCATTCATCAAAGAATCTTCCAATATACCAATTAACTGAATTAAAATGCAGACAGCTAAACCCTGAATCAAAGCACAAGTAGACAATAAAACACAGATTATAGAAAAAGCTTTTTGGTACCAATTTGTCATACATAACATTCAACAGAAGTTCCAAATGAAAATTTCACAAATTTGAGCAAAGAACAAAATCTAAGACTTGAAAGTCAAAATTTGAAATGTGTTTTGAATAAAGACTGGATGAAGATCTAAGCACAATAAAAGTTCTAAATCCGAGATAGTAGGAAGAAATGCAAGACAGTAGGTCAAAATCCAGGTTCTGAGCTCACTCATCATCTTCCTCATCATCAGGTTCAGCTGCATTAAGAGCATTCAATCGCTCAACAAGTTTGGCCTTCCTCTCCTCGTATGTCAGTTTCTTCAGATTATACCTACATCACATAACGGAGTTAAGAAACCGAAGTTTAACTAACACTGACAATTTAATTGGCTCGAAATGTGTTCATTGATGTTAAAGTCGGTCACTAGAGCTTTACCTCTTATGCTCCTTGGGTGGTTCCTTGGTAGATTTCACTGGCATTGGGTCAGCTCGAATGGCTGCATGCACCTTCTTGTACATCTCCTCTATGTCATCAGCTTCAAGTCCTTTCTTTAGGTAGGCGCTAAAGTGTGACTGGTATTTCTCAGGTTCATCATCCATCAAAGCTCTGAAATGAAAGGCAGATATATAAAAAGTCAATAACATTGTATCTGCAAATGGTAAGTAGAACTTTGTACAGTGTAACTCAGGGAGTTTTCATAGTGGAGGGAGTTATTGTTGTGAATAGAGTGAAAGATTCAGTCTCATATGTCAACAAGAATGAACAGTCAACCACAAATATAACTAGAATGAAGATAAAGGCAGAAGATTAAAAATCAAGTGCAGATGACAGACCCTCATGTAACAGGCAACATGATCACCAAAGATATACTTCCTATGAGCCTCCGCATCAAGTTGCTTGTCATCCTTCTTGAAACCAGCAAAGCGCTTCTCACTGTGAGGAATATCAAGACCACCATCTAATGCTCCCTGGTTTACCAGCAGAATAACCATTAGGAAAACACCACAAATTCCAAATGAACAATAATGGCAATACTTCAATTGAGCAGACCTGACTATGACAGATAATTTGTAGAATCTATATCATTACAAACAAAAGGAAGACAGACAAAAATCAACTAGAGTGTAGTGAAGAAAACTTATCCTGGCAGGCTCGGGAAGGTCTTTTCTCCCTTTTAAATTAAGAAAACAACTATTACATACTTTCACCCAAAAAAAAAAGTTACAGGTCAGACTCACAATTCCTAAAGTTGACAATATTTTAATCTTCTAAATGTCATTTTCACCATTGTTGCCATCAAGATCAGGACTTTAAGGTCATTAAACTTCAAATGTAAGTAGGAATGGCAAATACTTGTCAGTAAATAACAAGAAGTATAATGCACTGACAACTTACGCAACAACAAGACCTAAAAATGCTACAATTGATGGCAGAAAGAGTAAGAACATAAAAACCACAAACAAAGTGAAAGGTAGAGTTTCCCACTAGAACTATCAAAGTCACTACTACATGCTGAGCTTGACCTGATTACTCACAAACAATACTTTAAAGAACATGATAAAACATAGAATAAGGAATTGCAGCCAACCTTGAGAGCACCAAAAACACGATTTCCAGTGGTGGTTCTAAGAAGACCAACATCCAAGAGAGCCCGGAATGGCCTCCTGCTCTCAGCTGGCTCCACTGAAAAGTCCTCCCCGGTGGCCTGGACAAAATGAATATATGAATCAATCAAGGATACAAAAATAGAAGCAAAGTAAACCATATCTACCTCAACATTTCCCTGATATTCCTCATCCATTTCAAGCATCTTCAACACGCGGCGGGCCAAAAGAAGGCCAGTGCAGTATGCTCCATTCAGGAAAATAAATCAAATCACAATCAAGAATAGCATTTCACATAAAATCATAAAACAAAATTAATTAAACATGAAAATTTCAGATAAACACCTGCAGCATAGTTAGTGAGACCAACTTCTAATCCATAACGGGGTAGCTCATGGGCATATGCTGCTGCCATGACCATATCACCGGCAATGCTTGCAGATACTATTTGTGCGATGATATTCTTGTTAGTCTGATCAGGACTAGTTAAGACAGCAGGCATAAATATAGTCCATAATACCATATGAATCAATTAACTACCAAAAAGAAAAGGAAAAAACAGCAAAAAAAATTTCTTGGATACAAATCGAACAACAAATCGATATTTGGGAGTGTTATATTTATTTTTATCCTGATTTATGAGGCGAATCCTAGCCCGATAATCAGTCTTCCCAGCTGCAAAACAAATACATTTCCATTATAAACCCAGCAAACATAGTTAGCAGTGTAGCAGGATAACTGGATATGAGTGTTACCCCTCCTTCTCTTAAACTTCACTTGAAAACGCTTGAAGTAAGCCTTGGTCTTCTGGGCTTTCACAAAAACCTACAGTGAAATGACAAAAATTTAACTGACAATGCCATACATTCACAAACCTAAAAAATTCAATGTGATTGTAAATCTTATTTACTCTAAAAAAGATAATTTACAGACAATTATAAAGTTTTGGAATTATTTTCTATATATACACTTGATGTAATTAATTTTTCTTTCTCACTGATGTATTTACTGATCATCAAAGATCAACCTGCAGCTAAAAGAGAGTAAATCCTTGGTCAAAATCTCATCTTTTCCATAATATTCTAATTTTTTCACAGCATTCTTGCAAAATAAAAACCATTCTCCACATCTACACTCCTTGACCTACTCCAACCACTAATTAACAACAAAAACTGCATCAAAATCAATCCTTTCAAGAGATTACTTGCTTGAAACCTCCTAGATTCAGCGTTCAAACATTACACAAACCATAAACCCACAAATCAATCATCAAGAACAAAATGCAATCAAGTTTGATGAATCTCAACAGTTAAACAAGAACCAGAATATCAATAAACACAGGAAATCATAGACATCAAGAATCACCCATGAAAGCAACTAGTCCTAATCGATCTAACAAGAAAAACTCAGGGAAATGCTAGGGTTTCGAGCTCTTACCATCCCGCTTCTCTGATGGGGGCTCTCGCCTTCGCGGCGTTCGGAAAGGGGCAAAAAGGAGGCTTCGAAGGAGTGGGAGAAATCTGGTTTTATAAAACCCTAGCGGCCAAGATCTACGGCTGTCGTTCTTTGTTAGTAATTCAACGGCTAAGATTTCGTTTTGGGACTTGGCTCAATGTGGTCTAATGTGAGTATAGAAATATAAAACTATGTTTATAAAAAAAAAATCAATTAATGTGATAATAATTATATAAAATTTTGACTCAAAATTCAATTAATGTTAATATGTTGGTTAATAAAATAAAATATCAAAAATAAATCACAATTTAATTATATGAGAAAAAAATTTATATGTATATTAATACGGTTAATTAGCTTAATTGTAAACAATAATTTTTATGAGAAAAAATTAAATTGAATGTAAAATCCACACTCTACAACTTCATTATATGTATGCTTCTGTTTTCTATTAACTTAAAAATTAAGAGTTTTTTTTTTACTTAGAAGTTAAATTAACCGTAATTTGTGTAGACAAAGTATGATAGTTACTTCTCAACACTTTTAAGGGGTATGTAAAATTTTTTATAGTCCTTCAACTAAACCCAAGTAAGAAAACTCTCTTATGAGAATAGTCCCATGTCAAAATATGAAAAATCCACACTTACAATGTCCTTTACTCTGTGCTTTAGAATAAAAATCTTTTTATTTTATATATTTCTTCATTTTATTTTTTGTTTTTATACTGTTAGTTATTTTCGAAAGGCTTATTTTATAGTTATTAAATATATTCATCATAACAAATATATATATATATATACACACGAAATATCATATGTGGTATATGCAAATGATGAAAAAAGTAAAAGAGAAAAACTTGAGAAGGACAGATGGAGTTAGGATTTAGAGAGAAAGCGCAAGATGTGGAGGGAGAGAGTTGTTAGATGTTAATCCAACAACCCCGTGAACGTCAATAGAAGATATATCGATTCATATACATATATTCAATGCTCAAAGGCACCACAAGGTTCCTTTCATCTTTTATTTTGTTCTTGTATTATATTATGCATATACTTGCACAACTTTTTACTAAGATATACTAGACAAAAAATTTCATACTTTTGGTTAGTTGGTAGACTCTAGCAATCGGGAAAACATCATAAATCTTTACACAAATTAAAAAAAAAAATGCATTATAGTAATGTTTAACATGCCTAATCTAATACTTGAAAGTCTTCATTTAATTTTTCTATTAAATTATCTCGAATAGCAACATAGAACCGACATTTATACTCCAACAAAATTTACCTATGTTTTCTATAATTAAACCTCTCTTATATATTTTTTTTAACAATATGTGGAGAATCTACATCAAAGATATAGAGTTAATTCATTTACAAATCTGCACCATCCTAAGTGATTTGAACTTTGAACCCGTATTCTCAATATTCTATATAAGGGATATGGTGTCAAGAGACTAAGAAATCAATATAAGATCAATTATTTTTCTTCAAACATGTTCTCTCCGGTTCTTTTACTTGCTCATTTTAACTAATTCACATAGATTAAGAAAGTCAATTAAGGGGGTGTTTGGTTAGATGTAATTCTAAATGCAGTGGATTTTCAATTACAATGTAACTATAAAATACTTGGATTTGAAAATCCAGTAATGTAGAATCTGGTGTTTGGTTGGATGTAATTGAAAACATTGTATTATAGAATTTGGTGTTTGTTTGGATGTAATTGAAAATATGGTATTACAAAATTATATTTTGTTTTTAAACATTATTATTAATAAACTATTTAATAAAAATTGTTATGATATTAATTACAATGTATTAGTATATTTTATTAAATAATTAGGTCAAATTATTATGATATTAAAATAACCAAATTATTAAGATAATAATTAACCAATTCTTAAGAATTTCCCGATTGCAACTCCTTCAAATGCCCTCCGTTCGTCCCTCTTTTGCCTCCGCCTCCACCTCTACCGTCATCTCCATCTCCGCCACCACCATCTCCATCACTCCCACCACCATCACCTCCGCCACCACCCTTACCACCTCCGTCATCTCTATCTCCACCACCACTGCCAACGCCGTCCCTGTCGCAACCATCGTCATCTCAATCCCCCCACCAATGCCGTCCCTTTTGTAGCCTCCCCGGTAATAAACTCGTAGTTCAAAAAGTCCTTCGTTTGGTACACCAGCAAGATCCCTGAATGCCCCTTGTCCTCCTTCGTTCTGATCACGAACCGCCACGCCTCGGCCTCCTCGTCGTACCACGCCGTGGTCGGATCCCGGAAATCCTTCAGCCCCACGTCGAGCGGTGGGATGAGGACGAGCTTCGCTTCTAACTTGTATGGACGAGTTGGTAGATCGGCGGAGCATGATATGGTGCAGAGATGGTTGGAATTAATGGAAGGTGAGGGATTCTCAAATAAAGGATTTGCTTTTACGGCCAATTTGGCCGTAAAACCAAATCCTTTATCCGTACAATTAGAAGGTATTTAAAGTTGCATCAGGAAAAGAGAATTCATACAAACAAACAATGGATTTTGGCACTTAATGTATTTAGAGTTACATGTAACTCTAAATACATCAAAACAAACACCCCCTAAAGGTAGTTGGTAATCTAAAATTTATAACAAAATATATTAACTTTTCAATATTATTTTTATTTAAAATATGATTTAATAAAATGTGTAATTGAATATGATTTATTATACGTTATAAAAGTAAATTTAAAAAACCAATATTTAATACTTCATAAATTTTTTTAAATAGACAAAGTAAAAAAAATAAGAGAAAATCATTTAATAGTCCTTGCAACTTTTTCAAATATCTCCTATAGTCCCTTTGACATTTCAATTTTCTTTGCAGTCTCTTCTTTTTCAGTTTATTTATTTTTTAGTCCATACGTCAATTTTATTTTATTTAAAAATACAATTTAGCTAGTATACGAAATACACTTCTTGTTTATTAGATATTTTTTTATTTAATATTGAATATTTACGTATAACTATATAAGTTTTCATTTAAAATATAACGTTTTTATTTAATATTTGTTTTTTAATGTTTAATATCTTATAGTTTTCAGATATCTATTTTTGTTTCCGCTTTAAAAATTATTAAAAAGCATTTCGATAAAAAAATCTCTGAAAAAGTATTATTACATAAAGTGTCAAAAAAAGGAGGGACTTTTTGAGGATATAAAATAGTTCAGAAATTTTTTAACCAAGTGAGAAAGTTAGAAAGATGATATAAACAATTTCTTAAAAAAAAAAAGCCCGGGGCAAGTGAAAAGGACCCCAGGGGAGTCCTCGCCAATTCAATATTTCATAAAATAAAAAATAAAAATAAAAATAAAAATAAAAAATAAAAATTGAGATGGGCCCCACAAGCACATCCATATATCTAAAACAAAAAACAAGGATTGGTTGATGGTGGGCACAAGCACACCAAGTGATGTTGAGGCACAAGTTCTTTGAGGAACCACAAGCTCTCACTTCCCTTCTCTCATCCCCAACTCCATCACACCTCCATCTCCCGTGTCCTTCTCATCCGATTGCCTTCGGATAACAAGAGCAATCGATAGCTCTGATTGCGGTTTATTCCCCTTCTCTGTCTTCTCCTTGAAGCAGAGAAGCGAATGATTTCATTGCTTTCCACCAGGATGCTTCCTGTTTGCTCCGCCGCTCCCAGTTGCTCTTCTTATTATCAGGTGATTGCTTTTTGCATTTGAGTTTGATTGGTGCTTGTGAATTGTCTCAAATAGCTGCATTTGAGTTGAATTTCAATATATATAGTTTGATTAAGAAATTGTTGTTTCAGTTAGTGTCTTTTTGTAGCTTGTCATTGTCTCATAGATCTCACATTTTGAAGAAAGGATTTTGGTTGTGAAATAGTTGAGTCTGAAGCTTCTGTTGTGAGTTAATGATAAAAAAAAAATTGGATTTTGGAGTTTCTACTCGGTTATAGTGAAGATTTTGACTTTTTTTTACTTGTTATGGGGAGTTTAAGTCACTGATGCTTATGAGAAGTAGAGAAAATAATTGGTTGTCGTGTTTGCAATTTTGTAAATTGGACTGGATAATGTCTTGATTCTGATGTTCATTGATGGAATTATTTTGTTGGATCACTTGGATGTGTTGTTCTCCTTTATAGATCTGGGATGACTATGTTTGCTCACCTTTGTTGCATTTCAACAAAGTATGTTGATGAAATGGTTGGTGTTTCTAATAGTAAGTGCACTCACTCTTCTTGCCTGAACATAGTTGCTGTCCTATGACAGATCTCAAAGGATCTAAGCCATTTTATGGGGTGTAGTGAGAAAATTAAAATATCATTTAGTTTATTCTGGAATGATCTCTCAGCCGGAGAGTTGTCTCCCTGGCAGGCCCCAGTAACCATATTGCTTGAGAAAGGCCAATACAATGTCAAGGACTTCGCATGAATACAGAGCAAAAATATATACTCTCTCTATATATTCTTCTTTACTGTATCTGTTGATTAATACCTCATCTTCAATGCATCACTTTTTTTTATTTCAAAGAGTATTGTTATAAAAGATCTGTGTATTCTTTGTAAGTTTTTTTCCTTTCTGCTTGTCAAAGAGGCTCCTCCTGTTCCAAGAGAGAAGTTGATAAATGTCATGCATTCCATGACAGTACTATATGGAATATTTAAGCTCGATATTCTTTTACTAGTAAAAGAAATCTCATTAATACTGTCTTAACCCATGGGTTGGCAGCTATCTTGTCATGTAGGCACAAGAGCATTTTATCCATTTCAGAAGGCTATACAAGAGAGAAACTTTATTGAGGAAAGGCTCTTCCTTTGCATCCATGATGGAGTTCATGGCCGGGAATCATCTTCGAGACTACATGCTGCAAAATGCATGAATTCTCTTGTTGTGGAAACCCCCGATGATCATGGTTCCTATGATTCATCCATATTGTCTCCATACAACAATGATTTTGATGACATAGTGCGCTCATTTCCAAAAGAATATTTTGATAATGACACTCAAAATCCAACCAACTCATCGTCAGAAGTGATTGGACTCTGGCCTACAAGTGAGGATTTACCAGGATCCAAATTTCCAAGCAGTAAATTCAGTGGTACTATTGAGCATAAGATAAGTAACAATCTTATGGATGCACCACCAAGATCATCTTATGCAGAGCTACCGTCTACAGCTTCCCCTGGTGGATATGAACTTCTGAACCTTCCTGACTCTCTTAGTCAAGGTTCAACTGGACTGTCTGCGTCTTCCTCTTCTGGCTTTACATTTGCAGCTGATAGTATTCCCAGTATTTCCCCTGAGGATTCACTGCCAGTTTCTGGGTCACTTGAGCAAACAAATGGGGATTTCCCTAGTCTACGACAAAGCGTTGAGGATTTTTTTTCTGGAGCTAGTGAATCAGTGGAAACATCTGTGGCTAGATTAGAAGATACTGTGAGAAAAGCATATGATTCATTCACGTTCACAATTTCAGATGCGGTTGAGAGTGTTAAGAATTCGTTTGACAATGCAATCAATGGTTTATTTTCTACAGCTTATAACACCAAAGAGCAAGCTGGTAGTAACTTGACAGGTCTTTCAAGTGAATTGGGAGAGAATGTATACAAGGCAAGTGCTTTCACTATTGATGTATTGAGGAGAACAATTTTCACCGTGGAGGATTCTTTGACAAATGTGTCTAGGTATATTGTTTATTTCTATGGATCAGCAAAGTCTTCTTTGCCACCTGATGTTAGGAATACGCTGAATTTATCTGAAGACAAAATCACAGAAATCTTTCAACCTTTTGGTTCTGCTGCTCAACAGGTATCTTGTTTGCGGGTATCATAATTCATTGTCGTTTTTTATTAGTGTGTTATCTGATCCTCTTGTACTGTAGGCGTCCAAAATAATTGAAGAATTTGAAAAAAATGTTGGCCTGGATCCCAGTGACCCAGTTGTCTCATTTGTACTTCTCCTTGGAGTTTCAGCCACTCTTGGGTATTTGAATACCATTTCTTAAATTTTCTCCAATCCAATTGTTGAGCAATTTAACTAACCCCTTTTTGTCATTTATCTTGAACTTGCAGGGTTTCTTATTGGCTATTGGTATATGGCGGATACTCTGGAGACATATCTCCTGAATTGACCTTGGAGCTTCTAAAAAATGAAGATGGCACCGTGCTCATTGATGTCCGGCCTGAGGCAAGAGACTGTAAATTTCAGCAGCCTTTTCTTTTTTTGTGTTGTTTATTTAAGAATATTTGAGACTTTTCTACCTACATTATATTTTGCAATGTTTCTTATATATCTTTTCTTTCCATTTACTTATTTCTTCTGCTGAAAATGATATTCCTTTCGTATTTGATAAATACCACTTATTAAGATTTCTCTGACAAAAATTTGTTAAAATTTCTCTCTCACCAAATTTTGTTATTATTTCCTTTCCTACATACATATTCTCTGATTTAATGATTCAATGTCTCAGTATCTTTCATATCAAGGTCTGTCAGGTCATTTCTGCAACAATTTCAACTCTGATAAATGATAATCATGCTCCTGTCTTTTACTATTGGTGATGCATAAAGACTCCTATATTTGTGACATCATGTTTTGCTGGTGATGGCCATTAATCTTGTTGAAGGCTTTAAGGGAGAAAGATGGTGTTCCTGACCTCCGCCGAGCAGCTCGATCTCGATATGCAAGCGTAGTTCTCCCTGAGGTTGGTTGATCTACCTTTCACAAGGATGTTTTCTGCTTGTAAAACCAATTCACATAGATAAGTGCCCTATGATTTAAGTCATGTTATTGAACATGCTTGATGTCCTTTTGTTTATTGTCAGGTGCTGATATCATAAAATTAATAATAATTATTGATTTAGTTGCATCCAGTTGCCACTTCTAATATTTCTCTTAGATTAATGGCAAAAATTTACGAGCTTAAAACAAATGGCTGAACCCATAATACCCTCTCTCTGAGAACTACAAGTGTTGCCAACTTATCTTTTGTTCTATGTTTATTGGTAGCAGTTTCATCATGTTGTCACTTTGTTTAAAAAAGAACACTGTGTCTCCATATGAATCAATTCTTTCTACATTTTCTCAATGCCAGAACTTTTCCCAGCTGATGTCAATGTGCTTTTTGTCATATCAGATTGATAATTCCCTCAGGAAGCTGTTGAAGGGTGGAAAAGAAATAGATGATACTCTGATGGCAACTGTCATCAAAAACTTGAAAATTGTTCGAGTATGCCTATGCGACTTTCATATAATTTGCAAATTTTTTTTTGTTTTTTCTGGATTCTGCGAATAATAGTTTTAGGTCTATTGTACTGGTATAGGATGGGTCAAAGATCATTGTTATGGATACCAATGGTAACCGTGCTAAATCAATTGCCAGATCCTTGAAAAAACTTGGTGTCAAGGCAAGTGTTATAAATGCTACATTCAGAAAATAATATAGTGTCAATCTATATATTTTTTTATGTTGCTTTTTCAATTGTTAAACTTTGTCTTTGGATGACAGAAACCGTACTTGCTACAAGGGGGCTTCCAATCATGGGTGAAGAAGGGTCTCCGCATCAAGGAGCTAAAACCTGAAAGTACACTGACTGTACTGAATGAGGTACAATGAGATCATTTTTTATTTCATCACAACCCGAAAAGAAAAGGCCATTCATAGTTGTGATGGTAAATCATCAGGCCATAACCACATAACACATACCCATCTGGATATTTTAGAACAATATGATAAGGATAAATTTCAACTGTTGTCAAAATAGTTCACTGTCTTCAATATATTCTTTTCAATTTATATGCATTATGTCTTTAATTATGAAGATAGGAAGTATCCATTACATTCCCTAGAAAATCTGATATCGATATCTGCACATATACTTCGAGTAGTTTGTAGTGCTACTGCATTCTTCTTGTTCCTACCAGATCTATGATTTGGGGCATTCATAAATTCTGTTTGGTTCCTTAACAGGAAGCTGAAGCTATCCTTGCAGATGTCAAACCTACACCAGCACTTGTTGTTGGATCGGCACTGGTGAGATGATAATAGTCCTGGCTCAAAGTTTGGCAATTTTTCTAATGATGTCTTGCTCTCCTCTTATTTTAAATTTTAGTTAGGATTTTTGTTTGATTGTTGACTAAATTTGAAGCTATTTTAGTCAAGTTGGTGATACGAAACTCCAAGTCTCAGAGATATATTTGTATGTTTATATTTCATGTCAATTTTTGGACTTCTTGCTTGATTTTGTTTTGCCCAGATATCTCTTGAGCTATTTACAAAAAATATTGATATTGGCTGCTTATGTACAGGGCCTTTCTGCAGCCTTCTATGCGTTATTAGGTAAGCAATGCTTCTGTCAGACACCAAAAATTAACATCATTTTTCAAGGTGCATGTTCGTATTCTGATTTTATATGGGAACTAAATGTATTATATTTTGTGGTAGTGGTCTTTCTAACTTGAAATTTCATATTCTGATTTTATTGAACCTGAATGAACTCCAATGGTGCATGTTCTCCTTTGAGCCATTACTTTTTCAGGACATCTGAACACCAATTTTAACTTGTTGAATAGGTCTATAGTTTGGGAAGCAAGATTGAGAAAAGGCTTTTACTAACAATGGTCATTTAACTTCATCTAAGACAATAATTTATGACTGCAAAAATTTCAGAATTGACCCAGAAAATTATTAGTCTCGATTTTTAATTTACCTGCAAATAACCAGAATTAATTTTTTTATTTTTTTATTTTTTTGCAGAATGGGAGAAGACATTACAGGTCATAGCTATTATTGGACTTGGGCTGGTAATCTTTTTACAACTCATTGCTTTTTAACCTTCTTCAAATTCATCCATTGTCTTTAGCATTGCCATGGATTTATAAATTGCCTTAGGAACCTTGCATACAAATACAATTGCTATACTGCATTCATTGTCCATTGTCACCATCCCATGAATTGGTGATAACTATTCAAACTATCTGATATATTCATACAACTGCATCCTGATGCTATGTCCATTCATATGCTTTTTATAGGTGATGAATGATTTGGATTATTTTACTGACGAACCATAGCCTATACGTACTATATGCGTGAGAAAAATAACAAAGTATCTGTTAGCAGGTCTAAGGAAAATCCTGGTTTTACTCCTACTTGCAGAACAAAATGAAATGACAGAATGAACTAAAATACAAACTTTACTAAGGTTCACCAAGATCAAGTCCTAGCAAAATTTCTAGCAAAATTTTCATGCATTTCTAACATGATACCATGAAATAGAATTCAATCCAATTTTTATTATGTACCCAGTTGGAATGGTCATAATAATTCATAAATAAGGAGTACAAAACCAGCTCCCTAAATATATGATCTTGTGCTACATCATGTTATAATCTAACATCCAGTATTTTCAATTTTTCCAGACTGTCTACCGACGATTTGCTTCATATGAGAAGTCAGAGGATTTAAAGGAGGATATGAAGTAAATGATCTGTGTTTCATCAACACACTGTTACTCCATTATTTAACACTGTTTTACCATCTTTATCAATTATACTGCTCTCAGTTCATTTTCTTTTACAGGTTGCTATTCTCTCCTTTCCAAAAAGGGAGCTCAAGCCATTTCCTGGGCAGCTCAAAAATTGGAGCCAAACAAGATTGGGTTACAAACATCTCCCTCATCGACGGCTGTCCAAGATCGTGTCCTCCAGGCAGCAGCGAAGCATGAATCACAACCATCTGATTCCGAGACTGAAAACCTCCCGGAATCTGCAAGTCAGGCTTCAGAAGCTTAGAACTTGGCCTATCCTGGTATTCCTCAATCTAAACATTCTCTAGAGGGTTTCAGATGTGCTGTAATAAATAATGCACAGATGATTCCATTGTCAAGATTTAACATGCTTGTTATGTGTCCTTTCTTTGGTGATGTATGAACAACTCATGCTATTGATTTTTCTGAAATTAGAATCTTGTTTGCAATCTGAAGTTGCAAGGAATAATGAGCACATGAATTCTTTTGCATGACATGATAAGTCTCATTGTATCAAATATTTTGGCTTTAATTGTCTAGAGTGACTTTTCATGGTTCTGATGTGATGATTGTGTGCTGAAGTTTGGAAAGGATTTGATCAGGCATAGCTTTGCTATTTCTGTATTTTCAATTGGTTCTAAATTGATAGCATTTATATCTTAATTAATGTTATGCAATCAAATAAAATTTCAGATGTAAGAAAGGTATTCTTTTGTGGGGAAGGGGGATTTTGAGGATGTTAATCTGCCTTAAAAAGAAAAAGAAAAAAATGGGAGGTTCTGAGTTTCAGTTTGGAGTTGATTTTTTTGGATAATTGAATTGGTTCTTAAAAAAATTAGAAACAAAACAGTTCTCTTAGAAGCAGACAGCTTCTAGATAAGCATTTTTAGGGTATGTTTGGGTTGGTTATTTATTTATTTATGTTAATATGGAATATTTATTTTATATAAGTAATATTTTTGGGACTATTTAAATGTGTTTAAGTTGGCTTATATGAAAAACAAAGGCATTAAAAACATAGTTTTAATATTTGAGAATCCATAATCTCAATAATTTTTTTTGTTGATGTCAGTGAAAACTAGATCATTCAAGCAACCAAAATCTATTACCATTTCACCAATTACTAATCCAATACATAATCTTTAAAAGGCTAACACCATTATTAGCCTGTAAAATTAAATATTGTTACAACATGATAACTTACAGAGACATGCAACATTACCCTACAAGTCATCTAAAGCAGAGATCACTTTAGATTTACATGTTAACCTGAAGCTTGTTTCTATAATATACATTTCACTTCTTTCTCTCAACTGCAGTAAAAAAAAAAAAAGGGATAAACAATATATACAGGTCTTGTGACAGATAACAACTGTCCCAAAGAAATAAACCATCATTTCCAATTTGAGCTGAAGCATTGAAAGTTTTTCAAAGCTGTCTCGGCCAGACTGGTTGTGAAATCTTTACTGACTTTGAATTCTGGTGAACATAACAGTTGAGGAATTGTTGAAGTCTAGATCAACTCATGCTATTGGGAATCCAGTAATAAAGGTTTATTCCTTCTCGGCAATTACCACAAACACATCTTTGGATGACCACTTGCGTCGTACATCTTTGGCCGGTGGATTAATGACGGCTCGTTCTGCATTTTCTAAACGGTAACCAATAACAATCTCTTTTCTTTGTCTGGCACGTAGAATTATCTCATAGAAATTCATCTCTTCGTCTTCACAAAGATAAAGATCAGCCGGTCGTATTTGAATCTCATTACCCTGTTCCAAAGGCAAGTCAATTGAAGATTTTAGACCTTACAGTCAGTTAACCATAAAAAATTTACAACTTCAGATAGAAATAACTTCATCATCAGATTGTTAGTCGCCATGCTATGTTATGTTATAAATTAAGCTACATGTGTATACAGTCAACAGAAATGAAGCCTCTTCCATTGTAAACCCTAAGAATAGATAGCACAGGGCCACGAAGCCCTCCGGATGAAGGCTAGAAGCCTAGAAGACCAGAAAAGGATCCACAGAAGGATTAAAAATGGCTTAAGTTCAAGGCTGACTGTTAACCAGATCCATTGCAAAAAGACCAGTTAATGAATCATGTAATGTTAACCAACAATAAAAAGTTCAACCGAAAATTTAAACTTAAGGATCCAACTCAATCATGAGCAAGCCAGATTTTGTGATGTTCAAACTCAAAAGGTGATTTACTTCTTTGTAGGCCGAACACTTGAAGTTTTGAACAAGCTGCAATATATTATGGTGGTAACTTTAGAGAAATGCCTAACCTCCAGACAATAGGTCAAGTGGTCAACAATATTTGCAACCATGGGAGATGGGAAAAAACTGTTCATGAATTATACTTTAAGAGTCAGTTCACATGGATTAAAAATCGAGTCCAATCTAATTGCTCTTGACCAACCAAAGGTATAAACTCCTTGTCAAGATCAACCAAAGGTATAAACTCAAGGAAAACTTATACCACAAAACAAGATCAATTTTATTTTATTGCTACTAGGAAATATGAAACTGCAAGCCTTATGTAGGTCAAAATGGTAAAGATTGCAAATCAACTCCTACACCTTCCTTAATTAATTGGTCCTCCTAACCGCGTGGCTGTGATGCAATGGTGATGGGCTAAGCATTGGACTTCTTTCTTACAATTTTTCTCAAGATTACACAATTCTGCCTGTTTTATTACAAAATATTTTCAAGTGCATGTCATATACAATCTTTTACCTCATTTTGAAAAATCATTTGCATTGAAGAGTAATCAATCCTTTCTTCCCCAATTATTCTGAACCATTAACTTCCCAACATTGCATCCAATACTAATAAGGGTAGTGAATATAAATTAATATGCAAGTGAACTCCTTACACTTATATATGGACATGTGGATATAGTTTACATAAGTAAACTTGCCTTTGTTAACTAGCCATACATTTAAAAGGCTTAATTTTCTAGATGTATATGTGGATATAGTTCACATTGCCTTTTAGCCAATGTGAATGCTTATAAAAGAATGGGTTGATTCATTATTAATTAAAAGGATTAACTCTTTTTGGTTAATATGGCAGAGAAACTTCATAATCTACTGTCGGCCTCTACCAAATGAATGCCAATGGTG
The DNA here is from genome assembly GCF_009730915.1 of Dioscorea cayenensis subsp. rotundata. Lineage (NCBI taxonomy): Eukaryota > Viridiplantae > Streptophyta > Magnoliopsida > Dioscoreales > Dioscoreaceae > Dioscorea > Dioscorea cayenensis. The sequence continues at coordinate 21,141,351 of NC_052474.1, forward strand.
GGGTTAAGTTTTTTTTCCTCACATCCTTCTTCATGACCTAGCTTTTCTTCTTGGTCTTCCAAGTCTTATGCTATAAGAAAAAGCAATTTTACATTTATGTCCTGGTGTAAACTTCTCTTTATATTTGAAGCAAAATCCTCCTGTTCACATGGTCTTGGGCAGTGCCAATGTGCCTCAACTTCTTCGAGGACACTTGTGCAACCCATGACAAGTTGTACGGAAGGAATTCCTTCAACTTCACCCACGAATTAAATATAGTCCGGCCAACACGAGTATCGCCATCTTGGCTAATCCTCCATCAAAGTTTACCAATTTCAATCAAGTACATGGCCACTAATAGAACTTGCTCAACTTACGGGACCTTTGTTGCTTTGCAATACTTATTCATATCCCAAAGAAAATTCTCCAAATTTTTGGCACTCTGAGTGCTATCAAAAGATGACAAACCTAGAACAATTACTCAGGTAATGCTTTGGATTACTTCTAAGTTGAGAAATCCCACATCCTTAAAAGGTTCACATCCACCAAGAGTGCTTGTACCTCCGAATACAACGAATACAAAATTTCCAACAACCGAACCAAACTAACACCTTTTTAATAAGATCCTCATACCTTTGACAAAGGCGAAGAAATAGTGCATCACCTCTAATGATGGAACTAGGATTTTTTTCTAAAAGGTACCCATACAGAAAGGAATTTTTTCTAGGGAGGTCCAACAATAGATTTTACAAATATTTTTCTAAAAATATAATTTTTTACACTATTTTTATATTATATACTGATTTGTCAAAATTCTAGGTGGCCAAACTATAGATTTTTATAAATATTTTTCTAAAAATATAATTTTTTATAAATTAATTTGTAAAAAACTAAGGGCCAAACTATTGATTTTTTAAAATATTTTCTAAAAGAATAATTTTTGTACTCTATTTTTTAAAAAAATACAATTTTTATGCTGCGTGATTGACAATATATGGTTGCTTGCATGGTGGTTTGAATGGAATCATTACTCCACCGTCAAAGTCACTTCAAGCGTCTCCTTCAACCCAAGGAATAAACTCAAGAAAAGCTTATACTATAAGACAGGACTGATATAATTGTATTACTGCTAAGGAATATGAAACTATAATAATTATGATTAGTTATGAAATTGATAAAAAGAGTGAATGACCAGGGGGCCTTCTACTTTTATACCCACAGCCTTACTTGTGATCACTCTTAAGTAAACTGAAATGTTGCATACAACCTAATGCAATTCTCCTTTATTTCTTCCCCCAATTAGAACACCGACTAACATATGATTTATTTATTTTTCTTCCTCTAATTAGGAAATCAACCAACATATGATTATTCCTTTCCTCTATTTAGGAAACATTGCATTATTATTTGTTGTCATACTTAGTTTTTTCATGGTCTCCTATTGTTGAGTTTGGTAACAAGTCCTCTTATAGACCTTTAAACTATGTTCAACAGATAATAGAATATAAAGACAAACTAAATCAAGGAAAGAACCCTATCTGAGTTATTGGGCCAAAGGCATTGTCCAATTGTACAAGACAGGATTGAACCTATTTATCTTCTTGTAAAGAGTTATCATTTGTATATTGCTTGAATTATGTACTAACAAACAAATAGAGATAACCAAAATAAATATACTCTTGCAAGAAACAAAAAGATCTGGGAAGGAAAAATTGTACCTCTTCAGCAAAGAGCTCTTCCAAAACATCATTTATTTGCCTGTCCTCTGCAACCATTGCAAGTGCCATGCTGACAAGTTCGTTCGATAGGACATAATCACTTATTTTTGACATGGATAACAAGTTCTTGGTCCTAGGGTCCAGGATTTCACTAATTATCACAGATTTGTCTGATGCCTGCTGCATCTCTCCGATCCAGGAACCCTGAGAAAAGCTTCCTCGAGGAACATGTGAAACCATCGCCTCTCTATACGGAAGTCTCTTGGCCTGCAATGCATTGATGGTTAGTTTACTATAAACTACCTTGAAGATCAAAAGACAAATAAGTTGGGAACACCAGTTGTTTACAATTCACTATAAGGATGTTCACATAAGTAGACACTAACTGTTGAACAAGCAGTCTAAGCTAGAAAGGCATTCAGCAGCTCTGAATAGGTAGTTCCATCTGAGCATCATATCAATATCAAAACATGCATGCATACACAAACAACACATTGGTAGATGCAATTTCCTGGAAGATAAGAGTTAATTGTGGTGCTTCCCTTTATCTCTTCTTCTAATCTAGAAGTTTCCAAGACTAGCAAGAATTTGGCATGAGTGCTCTTTGGTCAGTTAAAATTATCAAAGACATTGGCGTATATTCATTATGTCCCACTGAAAACCATATGAGAAATGTAAGAGAACATACCTGAATATCTCTAATAAGAAGTAAGGTTGCAAGAGACCTAGAATCAGCTTGAATTGCAGAATCTTCCAAAGATTCATCAGCCAAAATCAAAATCTGAACAAGAGAATATGCACAATTGTAGGTAGGAAAATTGCATACCATCAAAAATCATATTCATAAAAGTACATGAGAATTACTTACAGAATCAAATAATTGCAAGGGAAGGCTTTCCAAGTGCCGCCGAATGACGGCATTTCCTTCACGATTGACCAGAGATATATTCTCCAATCGACCGAGATCCAAACCCCCATCAATAAGTTTCTTATCCCTTTCATTCTCTGGCACCTCATTGAACATCCACAGTTCAGATCCAGGTGCTAGAAAAGCATCCAGCACCTGAAAGAAACATTGTTCACAAGAATGAAAACCGGAAATCATGTGCTTAATCAATGAGGAATAGCAGAATGAAAGAAGAGAATTTATGGTGTATTATTATATTAAGTTCTATGTCCAAATTCCATTGCCAACAACTGGCTTGCTAGCCAAAAATGCATTGAAACAACTTGACAAATGAGCATCATTAACCCACTCCCAATCTATCACAAGCAAGACAAAAGAGTGAAAGACATAAAACCTTACACAGAAAATTAATAACAACCAAATAATAACAGCTTGAGGTTAAAATTCTGATACACAAGAATGATTCAAACACTGATGCATGCCATGTAAAAATGGTGATGGATCTTTCCCATCCAACCATCCAAGACACCACAAACTGTAGCAAAACATGAATACCAGCAGAGGTCTTCTTATCAGTCTTGTCCAGCACCATTGTACACATGGGGACTGAATCAAGGCTCCTCTAATCTAAGATCTAAGGTAAGAAAGGTTAGCTGTTAGCGTCAAGTACAGTCATTAACATGTGCATATGAATTCATCATTGTAATCTGATGGTTGATGGAACACAAATGTCAGACAACAGAAAAAAGATCATAAGAAACAAACTGGATCCATTAGAAACTGGACCAAAAACCTGAGGTCCTGTATACACCAAAAAAAATAAAAAAAAGAGTGACCGAAGGCAGCAAATTACAATTTTCAAGTAACAATAGCTCAAATTTACTCGATTATTGATAGGAAAAGAAGATGCATCGTTATAAAAATTGAAGCACATAATGAATTTTCTCTAAAATTTGAGATATAAACTATGAATCTGGTCATATTCGCAAATGTTGGTATTTCCCTAGAGAAAAGATAATGTTCTAAAATTAAAATTAAGGTCTGAATAGTCATTTTAACACATGTTGAGAACAGCAATAAAATGCCTTATGACTGCAACAAAGACAAATCATCCATTCATAGAGGACAGGATGAAGGCTAGGTCAGAAAAATGGAACAGCATCCAGAGTTGGGACAAGTAGGCAATAAACAGAGAAATAGTTCAAGTTTTATAATAGCTTAATGCAAGCGGATCTAGTGCATGATTTGATGAGGAAAAGGATACATATACACGCAAGTTAGTAAGTTGCATCCATTCCATAACAGCTTTGTTTCATCTAACGGACTGTAAGGAAAGATTCCAGCACTGTACAGCCTGCTCATGTATTTCACTTCCACACAAAAAAAAAAGACTATCTGCCTTAATACATAAATTTTCCTCCCTACTTCAAAGATGATAAACCCTGTATAATTTATTACTGAATCATCTATGATCAAAACACTCAGAAAAGCATTACGATCAGAACACTCAGAAAAGTATTACGTGCAATCTCATTGTGGATCCTTGTGGAGTTTACCATAATCATATCTTCCATATCACGCCTCCAACCACAAAAAAGTATCCTTTCAGGAGATTTGGGATCAATAAAATCCTTTGGTAGGTACCCTCCTTGAACCTGCAGAATTAATACAAAAGAGAAGGTATTAGGGGCTTCAAAAGGAATAACTCACCACAATCATATCATCAATATCCCGCCTCCATCCACAAAGTAGAATCTTCTGTGGCTTTCTTGCAGGCCGGACAATGTCTATGTATACTGCTTCATGGACCTGAATGATAAAATTAATTGTACTTGTGTAAGTTGGCTATTGTACTATACTGCATATTAGCAATTTTCGGGGGGGATCAAGCCTAAATAATGCAAACTAGAAAAGGGTTTCGCTGGACAGACCAAGTAACAATCTCTATCTCAATCCTTTTATCTTAGTAGAGCATTGATCCATGAACCTTTTTTGTCTTTTTTTTTTGTTGCCAATCTGTAACCTTGTTGTATAAACTAGAAACCCCTTGTTCCTATTAATTTGCACCACACAGATGAGACTCAATCCGTACCGTACTCTAAAATTAAATAACATCTGCGCAAACCAAAACTCTGCACTCAGACAAAAAAGTCATCAAATTCAAGACAAAGCTCCCCTGTTTTGGCTTCTGATACTCATTACACACAACATGCCCTAAGACACTAGTTATACACAAGATAACAGGAGGTCAAGACATTCACTGATTAACATCCTTCACTGAACAATACTAATATCAAGCACCAGCTTTTAAACACTTGCATTGCAGCAATTACATGCTTGAGAGCAACATATAGAAAAATAAATGTCAAGAAAAAGGTTGGAATATTAATGTTGTGTTAGAGGCAGAAGCTATTTCTTTTCTCCCTATGGTTAACTAGGCAGACATATAAAATAAGAGCGAATACCTCAGAGCATAAAAACTAGAAAGTTGACATGTTAATTAAGAGTCACAAAAAACATTTAAAAAAAAATGAAAAATGAAGGCCGAAATTCAGCTATGGAACGAGACTTTGCTAAATATATATATTATGAAAATTCAACCATACATGACAAAAAAGATCCAATTCAATTAATTGTTGCATGAATTAAGTAATGGTCAATGTGCACTGGTGTTAGGATTTCTATATAATTCATTTAAAAAAAAAGACAGATATTATGGAGAGATCAGGAGAAGAAATTCTAAATATATCATCAGTTCAGAAATGTATAACCATATGAGCATAATCAGGCCATCCAAAGAAGAAGAAATCACCACAGGCAATATGGACGGAGAATAGGTATCATCATCTTCTGCAATCACAAGTAATTCATCCCCCTCTTGAAGAACATAGGAATCATCAGGATTCAAAATGATCTTTCCTCCAGAAGATGCTACCTTCACTCCACATGGAACGGCATCAGGAAAGCTAATTAGCACATCTTCAAATGGCATCCCATCTAATTGAGGCCACCTTTTAATGTAAAACTCACAGTTTTCAAACCCCAGAATATCTTCCCAAATCTGCCAAAACCCAACAAATAATTGTGGTTAAGAAACAGAGATGAACAGATAAATGGAGCATTTGTTCATGCATTATTCTTCAAATTGTTGACAACACTACCTACAACAAAATAATCATTTTTACATACTGAAATTTATCAGGAACGAAGGGCAGAAGAGAAGTGAACCAAACTGACAGTAGAGTTCAGTCAGATAGGAAACGATCTGTAGCATATATATGGAGACCAAAGATAAAATGAAGTATCAACCAAACGTATGCACACCACGATATATCTAAGCATAACCATATAACTGATGAAGAAACCAAAAGCCAAGTAGCTATTTTCATAGAGAATTCAATTTTGGTTTTATCTGTCCATTGATAGTCAACGAAACTTGGCTGCTGCAATTTAGTGAATTGAACTGTAGATATCATGTTCTGTTAACACGAAGACGATCTTGTATAAGCAAACACCCAAAATTCATTTCAAGCAAACAATAATAATAGGCATTCTTTCCTATATTCTCACCTATCAGGAATGGAATAAGATGATCTCCCTCACACATGCAGAATATATTTAACACAAGAGTTTTATCTATAAAAATGAGCCTGTAGATCTTATTGGCCGGAAGCACATAAAATTACAGACGACATTCATGTGTAAATAAACACCCATGATTCATTTGAAGCAAACAACAATAACAGGTAGCCTTTCCAATATTTGCACCTATCAGGAGTGGAATAGGATGATATGCGTGGCAGATGCATATTTTGTGGTACGCACAATGTCTATAAAAATGAGCCTGTAGATATTACTGGCCAGAAGCACATAACAGTACAGATCAAACGGTATCAAAGAACAAGAAGGTTGAACTTGACCTGAGCAAGACCTGGTTGACGAGCACACTGAATCATCAAGCGTCCAATCACATCATGGGCAACAACAGTCTCAACAAGATCCCCTCCTACAAGTTTTACTAGAACCTCATTATCAAGATCACCCAGTTCCACCACTATGTGTCCTCTTAACCCTTCTTTAACTCCAGTTAAACTCAAAACAGTTCTCAATGCTCGTGCATCACTCTGAGATATATCCAATTAAACAAGTGATAAGTAAACATTACAAACTATAAGAACCATCCAAAGTTTCTGCTAGAATATGACCTGATCAGCATTACCATCTTCAGCCAGAACAACCACTGCACGAGCTTTAGAAACAGATACCTGCCAAATGCCAGATGGTTTAGGACAAAAAAAAAAGGTTAGCTATCTAAAAGATGACTACAAACTGCAATCATTGAATAGGCTATATATTAAAGAGATGACCAAACACCACTATCCATTATCTGGCAATAACCAAGTGGGAAATACAAGCAGAAATCACACCATTTCTGGAAAATAATTCGAATTTAACATGGCAATGCACAGGGAAAAAAAAAAGATGACCTTCTTAAGATCAGCAAGAATTAGAGGGCTTCCACTTCTGCATATGACCGACGTTCCCTTAAAGTCAAACTCCATTTTAGCTATGTCAAGTTCCATTTCCTCCTTGTCTCGCTCTGCCATCACAACTACAGTTCCACCACCTAAACTCTCATTAGCAATTGCCAACTGATTCAGTAAAGATCCCTGTTCCCACCCAAACATTAGATGGTAAGAAAGGGAAAAACCAGCAAGCAGATTTGCATATGTAAAAATGATACTGTTCATTCATGATTTCAATCCATGACTAGGAACAATCTAAGTAACCAATGGAATGCTCCTAGAAATTGCCAGCCTCCTGTATAAATCCTGAAAGGAATTTATGATATGAAATATAAGCACAGTTGAAAACAATGTTTTTATCTTTTGGCAAAAATCTGACAAAATTTCTCTTCATTGAATAACTAAGACTAGTTAGCCCACAACAGCCCTTCCGCAATGAGTTGAACTATTGATATCAGAAAGGCATAGAAGGAAAAAAAAAATGCTACTGAGAAACCAATAGCTTGCTAACATGGTACCTCAAGGTTTTACTTTAACAACCCTTTTATATTAAATGAATGAATTGTTGACATGGTACCTCCAGTAACAAGAAGTTGCAACATATATTTTGACACACATTTTTGACAAAGCACACCTTAGATTAAAAGAAATATTGCATCATCTATCTAGTAATTGCTAACTAGAAACCAATAGCTCACAGTCTCTGCACGGCAAACATCTATATCATTTGCTCAAGACAAAACCACTGAGTCTCCAAGTGTATTATATCATTTACTTTTGAAATGCTAGATAAGAAATGAAAAGCAATGTACAAAAGCATTGGATCTAGTACCAGCTTGTCACTCCAACCAAGTATCAGTGTGTGATTTTTTTCAATCACTTCACTCCTTCCCTTCCTCAGTGAATCAAACTTCTCAGAGATTGCATCAGACACAAGCCCAAGCATCATGGCAAATATGAGCATTCCACCAAAACTGATAGACACAGAAACTAATTTGGGACCAATACCAACAGAATTGGCATGGTTCCCAGAATCAGCTACAAAGGTCCATGATAACCACAAACAATCTGCTAAAACATCATCTGTGACACCATAAAGAGCCAAACCGCCAAGGCATATCAGCATCAAGGTAGCAAGTAGTAAAGCCGATGGTTTAGCATATGGATGAACTGATAGGAATAAATCAACTTGATAGGCTAACTGCTTGTTAAGAGAAACTCCTTCAGTATCCGATGACCTCAACCGTGAAATCCGATCAATATACTTGAGAATAATAAGAGGGATGGACAACATAGTGACTGAAAAGAACAGAGCAGAATTTTTTAAATGTTTATTTGACGTATGTTCATCAACTTGTGGTGTAACGCTGGCAACATCCAAGTGATCATAGAAAGCACAAGCTTGTAATCTTCTATTCAGCATCAACATCTGGTCCTGTAAGAAAATAAGAGAGCCAAACTGATAAGTATATCAAAAAGGGAGACACCAACCTAGAATTTGGCATGTCCCTCAGATCCCGTTATTATATAAAATAGAGATTACCACTCATGAAAAGTTACAGCCTTAAAAGGACGGCAAAGTTAGAATGTAAAGAGTCAATTTATAAAGAAGTGCAAATAGATGGTAACCTATAAGACTTCACCTGTAGATTCCCAACTTGCCCCTGCAGTGAGAAATTTTTGTGAAGCAGAGAACTGAAGCATGCGATGATAAACTGCAAGAAACACCAGACAAATATAGACCAAAATAAGACCACCTTCATATGACAAAATTATTAATTTCAAACATTAACAAATGAATTTTCAAACTAGAAACAATGTGATACTGGTAACAGCACGAACAATCACATAGTCCAAGTGATAAAAAAAAAAACACAATAATGAACAAACACAATGCCAGAAAGCATATGATATCATAGAATCAACAAATGCCTATCAGCATGAAGTAAGATTTCACTAACTACCAAATCAAAAGACATCAAATTGAGATTCAACAACAAATAAATCAGAAGATACATGAGAAAAATAAAAGATCAGTATCTTACTAAAAAGAGAAATACAGAACATGAGACTATGATCCTTGTGTATAAGCTTCACAAAAGTCACAGAAACAATATAGAAGATTAGAAAGAGTATAAATCTCACTCACCTAAAAACATTGACTCAAGACCTCCCAGATAAGAACCATAGGAAACAGAGAAGAAAACCAATCAAACGCAAACCATAAACCCAATCAGAAGATTCAGAACTCAATAAACAAACATAAATTCAAGAAAACGTAGATGTGACATAAAAAAGGAACAAAATAATCCAAGAAAATCGCACAAACCGCAGACAAAGCAGCCGCAGGCCGTCCGATCCTAGCCCTACTACCACCACCCAAAACCCCACCACCTCTAGCCCCAGTTGCCCTATCTTCCCGGCAGCTCTCCACTCCATCAGGCTTCCCCTTGTCCGCCAACGTCGATGGCGTATCGAAACAAACCTTCCTTTTCACAGCCGCATACCTCGGATCCCTCCGCCGGATGGGCGGCGCTGCAGAGGTGGGCGGGGAGGAAGTGGCGGATGAGGAGCTGAAACTCGAGCGCTGGGGCCTGGCATCGCGGAAGAAGGACTTTGGAGGCTGAGGCAGCTCGGCCAGAGGTGGAAGGGAAGGCGGAGGAGGGTTTTCTAGGGTTGATGAGGGGTCTAGATCGCGCCGGTGTGGTGGCGGGGAGGAAGGGGGCGGCGGAGGGGAAGAACCAGTCCCGGTGAACGGGCGGCGGTGAAGCCTCGGAGGAGTCCAAGGAGGACATTTTGGTGATTAGATTGATCTTGGAGGGGTGTTTTTGGAAGTAGGGGTTTTTAATTAGGTCGTAGCTAGGTTTTTATTAATAGCACTAATGGTTTAATTAGGGTTTTAATGCAATGATTAACGAGTAAACGGCAATTTTTTTAATGAATCTTAATGTTAATTAAGGTTATTTTTAAATAAAGGATTTTTTTGAAATTATTGAAGAGTAAACGGCTGTTTTTAAAATTAATTTTTTTCCGTTAATTATGTGTTTATTTTGTATGTTTTATTTAATGTGAGCTATTTTTTTATATAGAGAGTGCTTTTGTTGAGTAAAATATTCATTTTTTTTATGAAGCATATTTTATAAGAGAATATATATTTTTTAATTTTTTTACCTTAAATCTTGATATATTGTGAATTTTGTCATTATTTTCTTCCATTGCTGTCATGGTCTGAAATATAATTTTAATTAATAAAACTATACAAAAATTATAACTTTTTTTTTTTACAAATAGACAATAAAATATCCGTATTTAAAATAAATCAAGACTTTCTAAATTTTAATTTCAAATCTCTTCAGAAACAAATATTTTATACAGAAAATCCAATACCAAACAGTTTTTATTATTGTATCATTGTTCATTACTGTTATTTAATAATAATTGAACCAAATGCGCATACTAAATCAAATATAGAAACATTAAGTTCATTTAAATTTCGAGATAAGCCGCAATTTGAACCATATAAATTTTGAAGTTTAGAGTTGCATGCATATATATATATTGCTTGTTTAATAATGCACTACAAAACTTGCACCATTTGCCTGAATAGTGAATACATAAGAGCAAAAAAAAAAACAATAGAGCTCCATACAAGACTAGTTAAAAGGAATTGCATACAAGATAATATAGTTCAAACAGAACAATTCTATTCCAAGAGCAGGCTGAGTCAGAGAGTCGAAATTGCCCGGAACGTAAAACAAAGTGGAACCACATTTCTCCTTAGTTCAATTTACTAATGAATTCGTTGATGTCACTCCCCCGGTTACCCGTATCACCACCATCCTTGTATGACTTTTTCCTCAACGGCATATTTTCGGGTTTCTTAAGCTTGAGAGGCCATAAGAAATTGGTCACATCCTTGAAAGCGTGGTCCCAACGGTAGCAATCTCATGAACAATATCTTCGAGACAAATTATATTGTGTTGCCCTAGAGACTGTATCCCACCAAAAGAAAATTTTGTCACACATTACTCGAAAGTAAGACACTTCTTTGAATAAATGAGAAGCATGTGCTTGATAAATATAATGAATTTGAATGGATAAATCAAGCTATTCAATATGCAAACCAGATCATAGATAAGCAACAATGATAATGTAGCTCACTAGGTTGTTTATATTCAAGCGGAGAACATAGCTTGAGAATTTCAGGATGATCTGAGAAAAAAAAAGGGTAAAACAACAATGATACAGATGTAGATCCTGATTCCAGATAAATGAGGATACCACATTCTATTCGGAAACTATGCTTTGGCTTGGAAATAAAAGCCTCAGTTATTTATTGCAATAGGTCCTCACCTTATTATCCTTGCCCTAATTCAACATGTCTTCAGTTTGGACATTTAAAAGCATCAAAGTTACAGATATAGATCCTGATTGCTAATAGGTGGTGACAAATTCAATTTGGAAAGGCTTCATATGTTGCTTTCATAAGGTGTCTACCTAGGTGCCTATGCTTTGACTTGGAGCAAAAGTTCTGGTTGTTAATTGCAGTGGATCCTCACCTTACTACCCTTGCCCTAAATCAATATATCTTTCAGGATCTCAGTTTTGGCTTGGCCATTTAAAAACATCATAAATGTAGATGTAGATCCTGATAACTGATAAAAGGTGACGACCCATTCTATTTGGAAAGGCTTCATATGTTGCTCTCACAAGGCATGTAATTGGGTGCCTATGCTTTCGCTTTGACATAAAAGCCATGGTTGTTTATTGCAATAGATCCTAACCTTACTGTCCCTGCCCTAATACAACACCTCTTTCAGGATCTAACCTTTGCCTGCAACACTTAAAAGGCACATAAATCTAATGAACAGGTTCCTCACTGTAATACATCCCTCCCACCCCATTTTACGTGTTTTACTTCCTATCTATTTAAGCCAAGAGCTCGAGAAACCAGATAATTGAGATTTGATCGAAAAAGACAACAAAGCAAACTACAACATATGCAAATAACACGAAAGAATCGAAGTAATCAATGAGAAAACCCATTGTAGGACCAGTCGTAGCCATGATATGGATAAATGAGATTTAAGTATGTGACATACATAATAAAGAAACTTGTTTTTAAGTGTTTGCATTGCTTCAATATGACAAAACAAATAAAATTAATTGCTCTTTGCATTGCTGAAGATTCTTCAATCTACAAACCCTAATCTTACTGAAGAAACTGTACCTGTTCAATTAAATTGTTATCAGTGAGAGGAAACCTCTGCCTTCCAATTCTTCCACACCCCTTCTTATAAACTAGATCCTTCACACTCATTAAATTAGGATAGCTGCAAATAATCAAATCTCAATAAATGAATGAAAAAGAGGACAATTAGCTACCAAAATCTCAAATTTAATACACAAATACAACTTCCATTACCCGTAAGTGATGAAAGGCTCTGCAGCCATCAACAACTTCGAAGTTACTTGATTAACTTTAACGAACACACCTTCAAAAATATGCCTCAATCTCAGCCTATTTAGTACTCTCCTAGTCTCAGGATGCATGCCTTGTGATCTAAATCAGACAAAAACATCACTAATTTCTTCAAATCTAATCCAAGATCAAAGAAATAAATAATGCAAGTGGATAACAAAGTCAATTGCTTACCCATGAATTCGAATAACAAAAAGAAGCTTGGAATCAAATTTCTCTGGCTTTGCTTTTCTCTTCTTCAGCCTGTGCTTCATCCTAACAATGTCCAATTCCTGCTCAAGAGTGAGAATTAAGTTACAGATAAACAATCTAAAAACTAAAAATCCACAATTTTCAGAAGCAAAAGTGAATTTCTGCTCAATTCTAACATCTATTAACAAATACATACAAGGAAAAAAAGAAACAAAAATCACAAGATCGAGGGTGATTACTTTGTCTCGATACTCTTTGACGAATTGTTCCGGGCGTTTGATGGCAAGCTTCAAACTTTCTTGATTCCTCTGCTTCTTGGCCGCAAGCTGCCCCCTTCTCTTTATAGCCCAATCTTCATTATTCTTCCTCTTCTTCAGCACCGTCTCGTGGACAAAGTTCAGAGCTTTAGCGTCTTCTTCCGCCATTGGAGCACCGAGGAGAAGAGCGAGAGGAGGCGGCGGAGGGGAAAGACCAGGGTTTCTATGAATAGATTAGTTTAAAGGCTAGAGCTGTTAAATCGGGCCTGACCGGGCTCCGCCAAAAGCCCACCATATGGCGGGCCGGTCCGGGCCGGGCCAGTCCAGCCCGTCATTTTGGCGAGCCGATAAAATGTTTAACCCCACGAAACCCATTTTGGGTTGTGTTGGGCATACCGGCCACCAAAAATATAAAAAAACTAAAAAAAATATTATATTTCATGGTTCTTACTTCTTACATATTTATATATTTCACATAACCTAGCTATAATACAAAAAAAAAAATTAACAAAATCTAAAAAATAACAAAAAAAAATAAAAACATTCATTACTATTACCATGTTTATCAAAATTATAGATCCCATTAAATTTGAAAAAGTTTTAAAAAAAAAATCAATACGTTAAAAAAATCAATATCTTTTTTAAACCCTTCTATATATATGTATTTAATTTTTTTAAACATGTCAGCTTTATAAAAAAAATTTATATAAATGATAGGGTATGGGCTAACACGCACCTGACCCATCCCAACTCACAACCAATGCAAATTGATTGTTTCAACCCCCTCCAAACGGGTCTATAAAAAACCAACACAACCCATTTTATTTTAGTTGACAATGTGAGCTGCCCACCTAACTAGGCCCAAATTGATAGCTCTATTAAATGGTGAGACCTTAACGGGTTGGATTTTGAAATATGGATCCGAACCGAGTTAGATCATATACTACTACAAATAAAAAAAATTCTTGGGGGTGTTATTGTAAAAAAAAAATCACCATAAGTAAGGGTGAAGCCTTAACGAATTGGATTTGGCATTTTTAGATTTGATCTAACAATTTATTACAAATTAGAAAATTTTTGGGTGGTGTTGCAAAAGAGCCGATGAATAGAATTGAACCAACTGTCACGTGACATGCACGCCAAATTTCCATTGCAAAGATTAGGGTTGTTAATTTGCCTTGGACCCGATGGGGAATCCGATTCTCTACTTTAATAGGGCCAAAGCTGGCTTAAAATTCATGAAACAAGATTGGGGCCGGAATGAAGATGTAAAACCCCATCGGGGACGGAGCGGGGGAACGCCTTGTCCCGTCCCCGAATATATAATTTTGATATAATATTTTAATACGATATTAAAAAATTATTTATATTAAATAATATTATATATTATTAAAAACAAGGAAAATTACCTGTCACCCTCGTAATTTTCAAAACTTCCCAAAAACCCCTCCTACTTTTACACACCACTGGACGAAATCTTCCGTTAGTGCTTTAACTTCCTTTACCCCCACCGCTCACTTCAAATGGGTCCATGTCAGAAATCCCATTTTATTCCGAAAATGATGGGAAAGGAAAGCCAAATCACATCATGTTCAACTCAAGGGCCGCTTTTGGGCTTTCGATGACAATGCCAAGGAGAGTTACATTACATCTTGTTGTTCTCCCTCATTATCATACACGAAATATATAAATCTGCTTTCTAACGTAAAAATGAAATTGATTTCCATCCTGACTGGTCAAGTGCACTTCATCTTCAAAATGAGTCAGTAGTCGATTTTATCTGTCGTAGGCGTAGCATGCGCCATTGTCGCCTTCTCATTTATGGTTGTAAAGTTAGATTACTGACTAGAAGAAGCAAGAATTACGTACTCAGTTCATTTCGTTGTAGAAAAGTCTCTTTCCTCGCTTATGGTTATCTATTCAGATATTTTAAATAATGTTTAACTATTTGCTATTATCCGCTTAAATATTTTACTAATATGTTTAATAATTGTCATATCCGCTTTAACATTATCTTTACATGTATAACTATTCATAAACGTAAATTCTCAAAGTCTCGCAGTAAAACCGGGTGATCTTTTTCGCTTGATCCGAATCGCTGGCACGCTGCACGTGGCAGTGGCAAGGTTATGAGTATCCCGCAGTGAAGAATTAACGACGGCATTAATTCTTACGCACTGTAACATAAATTTCCCCGAACACCCGCTCGCTCTCATCACCAACGTCGGCCACTGCGCTTAACTTTTTTTCTCGTGACACTGAAGAGTCACCGCTGTGGACTTCACACCATAAATAACTCAGGAAGAACCCTCCCCTACGGACAACCACTCGCTCGCCGTCCTCATCATCCTCCTCCTCCTCCTCCTCCTCCTCTTCCTCCTCTTCCCACGGACAACCACTCTATCTCGAAAGGATGTTTCGTGAGCCTTTTTCCCTTATCTCGAGAATCACTCAGCCGTAATCACTCGAACTCAGTTAAACTATCTTTTTCGCCTGTCAAGTCCCTCTCACAATCGCTCGAACGCGAGGGATTCTCCAGCCGGACGACTTTCGGGAAAGCAATTAAGAGAGCATTTCGACTTGGGCTATGAAAAGAAAGTTTTCACGTATTGCGTGATCATGGAGGATTCTCTAGAGGAGGAGATCACGAAACATCCTTTAAGACTGGGGTCGACATTTACCACTCGAGACTTCTCGTTAACGCTTAAGAAAACGACGACGGTACAAATCGTTACGCTCGTGTTTAACTATCGGATCGCCGCTTAAGTCCTACCACGACACATCGATTAATAGTCGCTTTTCATGAACGTGTGTTGTTTAACCTTTTTAATCGTCAGTACGCTTTGCAGAGTTCAAGTCGATGCGCTTTGTTATGCAACCGCCGTGAGCATTCGAACGCATGCACACTTGTTTCGCTATACGAGGGTCGAGTCGTGAGCGTCCAAAGTCCGAGCGGACGTTGTAAATGTCAGTAAATGTTGTAAATCTTTTGAAATGTTGTAAATGTTGTAAATCTTTTATAAATAAAACGAAACAATCGTGATTTGATCGCGAACTTCAAATTTAAACAGAGACCTAGTAAAAACAATGTGGGAAACAAAAAACGTCATTGTAAACAATAGAAAAAGTTAAACAATACTCAAGTTACTCTTTAAACAACGACAACCAGTGTTTAAGAAAATACGTAAATACTGTTTAAACAAATGACCAGAGGTACCCATCTAGCAACGCCGATGTCGACGAAAGTATTCAATTTAAACAATAACATATTATTTACATGATATAGTACTTTAGTTAAACAGCTAACCGCTCTTTTTAAACACTATATGTATCCGTTTTAAACATAAAAAGCTCGACGCTTACTAGCAGACTCATGTCGAGTCGAGAACTTTCATTCGAACGATGATCAAACATGTCTTCCTCGCGACAATGACATATATTTTCCCTTTGCCCTTGGGATGGAGGGAAAAATACCGCCCAATCACATCACGCCTAGTCTAACCTCTATCGATACAATCCGGCACTTTTTGTTCTGCAGCTCGACCGCTGCTTGTTCTTTACATCTTCTACTTCTTCTTCGTGCGCTTCGCTTTTGTTCTTCATTTCATTTGGCTTGTACGATTTGGTTTTCTAATCGATATATTATGGAGAGTTTTTGTGGTATTGCTAGATTCAACGGGAAGGAAGAGTGCTAATGTTCACGACTCGCACTTCTGGGAATTGGTGTTACTGAGATATGTGAGCGATGGGGTCCTCAAGTTTCTCTTGTCGTGGTTAAGTTCATCACACCGCATGGATATAAAACGGTCTTTGCCCAATAGAAAACGATGTTGACTTCCATCTGGGATGTGTCACGCCCACTCCATCTTCAAATGTGTCGTAGTCGATCTTGTCGTCGAGACGTAAAAATGCGCCATCGTCGAATCCTAATCGAAAACGAGGTTTACCTATCAGAAGTTCCTTTCTTTTAATTATTTCAGCTTGTCCGGGGTCATTATTGTTTAAATACGTCCGCCATCGGGTTAACATATCGTACTAGTCCTTTACGTTATTAGTTAATTGTTTAAGTATTTAATTTAACGTTTAACTATTGTCATTATCGCTAAACATTATATTCTCCGCTTAACATATTGATCTTTTCATTCGATCGACGTGTTAGGGCGGAATTCGATGACTCGCGAGTGCTCCCATTCATCCCTATGGTGACTCGACGGCGTGGATGTCTTCCTTCCTCGTCGATCATTCTCGAAGTGTTGTCGCTGGATATTGGTCAACGCTTTTGACTGTGTCGAACATTTCAGTGGATGTACTTTCAAATCATGCAATCAAAAGGAATTTTTCGACTTCAAATTCATAAAGAACGAAAAACATCGAGCGATCGCGGAATGCGACTACGATGGTTGTCGCTAGGCCTTCATGCATCAAAAAGAGTATAACAAAAATACTTTCGTAATCAAGACAATCAACCCGTCACATCACACTTGCGGTGGTGGCATAGGTTCGGCCACATCCGAAAAGCGCCCAAAAATGGGTTAGCGCGACGAGTGATTCGTAAGCTCGAGACCGTCCCTCAGACAAGGCCATCAACATTCGAAGGACATGTTATGGGAACATGGTGTCCACATACCATAGCCAAGCGAGGCTTGGTTGGGAAAAAGAGCATGCCCGGGTGGTCCTCGACGGCAGCCGACATCTCCAGTCATGATCGCTTGCTTTGGTATGTGGATAAAAGTGGTCGAGACAATCCTGCAGTCGTTGCGATCGTGGAGAGAGACGCTGATCGCTTTTAAACGTGCATTCTTTCTCTTCAGTAGCGTGTATTGTGGGATTCAAGAGGGCTTGCAGGGCCCAGTCATGCTTTCTCGATGGTACCCACCTCCTCGAAAAATATCGGGTACACTCTTTTGCGTCACAGGGAAAGATGGTAACAATGGTTTTTCCACGCCGCCTTCAGGTATAGTCGATGATGAGACCGATGCCAATTGGACTTGGTTCATATCTAAGTTGGGCGATGCCTTATACGAGAGTGGAGATTATCATGAGATACTACCTTCGTGCGGACAGTCCAAGGGCCTCGTGAGCATCATGCGAGAGTCTTCCTGCTTCGCCACATGCGTGCATCGCCTCGACATCTGGAGGCCAATTTTATGAAAGCCAATGTCGGACTTGGGAAGGCATTGAGGGAGGAGGCTCGGTCTATATGCTTCCGTCATTATGTGGCATCCACGGCTAAAGATTTCGACGATACCGTGAATGAACCGCTAGGCCATATCACCAAGCTCATCATCGTTGATTAATAAAATCGGATATGGCACATTGGTCGAATTATCTCGCTCGGAGGTGATCGCTGGGGTGAGATGTATTCCAACGTCGTGAGTCGCTCAATGCTTGATCAAGGGAAGCTCGTCATTTCCGATGGACGAAAATGGTGCGACTCCATAAGGTCTCGCGAATGTTGATTTACACCTTTAACATTTAGTATTACCCTTTAAACATTCTCAATCTTTGTTTAATTACACTTTTCTCGACTTTTTAAAATATTAATCATTTCGTTTATTTAATTACAATAATGTTTAAACATGTTGACGAATTATTTAACCATCAACGTCTTTGTTTAACCTTATTTGCCGTGTTCAAGTCGATGCGCATGTTATGTGCACCCGTGAGCAAGCGACGAATGGGAGACCCTACTTATGCCGGACATACATCTCGGGTTAGAGATCATCTGTTGTGGACGTACCGAAATCTTCGTGTTGGTCGTCTGTGTCGATGATCATTACGAGCGATCGACCAAATGCAAAGAACTCGCGGGATCTCGCCATCGAACTTGTTCGTATCGGCGGTGGCAAGTTTATGGTATCCTCGCAAACATGCTGGCGTGGCAGAATAATGCAGATGCATACCAACGTACATCGAGTTTATGAGCGGGTACTTCACCGTCGAAACAATTACAAACCGGCATACAAGGAAGCTATATTCCCCATACCCGACGTATGCATATGCCTTCGATGAAATCGTGAGCTTCGCTTTCATGACACTTTCGGACTATGAGGCGCTGGCACGCCTAGACGAAAGAGGATCGAGTCGTAGCGCTTTGATGTCCGGCATGAAGTTACATTGCGCAGCCACGCCAGGGTGATCCCGCGACAATCGACGATCTTGTAATGAAACCGTCACGACTCAGGCATTGTTAATAAACCGACTGATGACGCATGGGAAACATTGTGTATTTATAACGAATTGAATGTATTTACACGGAGACATTGTTATTTTAAACGGATACAATCGTAATTTGAAATATTTCAAATCGATGTTTAAAGCGATATATGGTATATATAAACAATGAAACGGAAATGCATACACAACTACAACGTAAAATTAAACGAAACGAATGAAATCGAATGAAATTTAACCTCGCTTCTGCAAATTGAAAACAAACAAAATTTACATTGAGATATACAAAGTCATGTTCTTCAAAACAAAAACAATGAATCGAATTGTGTATTGATGGGCAACTTTTCCAGTATTTAGTTAAACAATAAGTGCATTCATTTAAACAGAGAAAGTGTTATTTTAAACGGGTACAATCGTAATTTGAAATATTTAAAAACCTCGATGTTTAAACGATATATACTATATTTAAACAAACGAAAGTGAAATGTACTACAATCACAACGTAAATTAAACAATGAAATGAAACTGAATGGAATTTAACCTGCTTTACAATTCAAAACAAACAAAATTTACATTAAGATATATAAGTCATGCTCTTCGAATACGAAAACAATGAATTGAATTTGTCCAGATTACATTTGAAAACAAAATCGATACCGATATACTAGACATATTATTCAAAAGAATGACTTTAACCCGCTGGCGACACACTTTGTCATGGACGTCGACCGCCCTCCCTCCTAAGTACGTAATATACCGCATCCGAGGTAAGGAACGCCTGCGTCTCACGAGTGCAGTGAACTCTCACCCCTACGTATCGCTTCGATAAACCGCGATGACGTAGACGCTGAATCGACGCTTCCTTGTTTTTGCGCTGGGGCTTCGTAGGTTTCGCACGAGCGGGACATTGCCGCCGACTCGCTTAACTCCATATCGACACAAAGGTCGAATAGGATTCCGGCCAGCCGAGAGATACGCAAGTCCAGATTAGAACATACGATTTAAATACCGTGATGTAGATTAATCTGGACATAATTAAAGGAAACTACCATGTCCAGCGCCCTGTCGCTCGTAATTCTCGGACACGAAGAATAACGCCCGTATTCTTGTTTATCATCGCGGAGACCGACCCACGTGGAAGTGGTCGTCCGTGATGACTCGCGAGGACGCACAATTTCGAACTTCCATCTGCGAGGTCACAAGCCATGCAAGCATCCCCGATCGTAGCCATAGTGTCAGCGCATACGGGCGTCATTCCCAGCTCGACATAAAGCAGCGCCAAGCGTTGTCCGACGATTAGAAAGCGCCGCTTCTTCTCAAGGTGATACGGCTCGTCGCTCGGCAGACTATGTTATCACGTCAGCGCATCACATCATCGCATCATCGTCGTCGCAAGCAGGTAGCATAGCACCCGTGCTGGTCGTGAGGCCGAGTGGCCATTCTTCCTGCAGACAAGATGCGAGATTAAACGCGATGATGGTATTTAGAGACCATGTTGCAGGACATGTTTAGAAACGATATTATCAATCAAGTTATACATGATATTATATATACTTAATTAAAGCGGTGAAGGCGAAACTTAATGATAACATAATGGTATTAAACACTATTAGGTAATAGTTAAACACTATAAGAAACCCTTTAAAACAATATCATAAAGCGTTACATACCGAATCCATGCGGCGGTTGAGGAAGATCCTCGTGACTCCACCTTTCTACATGTTATTGTTAAAACGACTAGAATGACCGTTTCTTCTTCTTGAATAAAAAGCTTTCGTAAAATGCAGTCCCAATTTTGATTGGCATGATCATCTCTCTGAATTTACTTTCGGTCGGGGTCTTCATCAGCGTCTTCCTTGATGCGAGGGCGATAAGCGGCAGCATCGGCTGACCAGCGTCAACACATTGTTCTTGTTGTGGGATTGTATGCGGCTTCGATCTTGAGGGGCAGCGGCGGCGGCACTCAGCCAGCAGACACTTCCTTACGTGGTTCTTGTTGGTGGTGGGATTGTGTCTGCTTGGGCTGCGTCTTGTCGACTGACGGCGGCAGCGGATTCGGCGATCTTCTGGGCGTGGCCCGTAACCAGCGACATGGGTCAGGAGAGCCTTTTCCTTAACGTTGTTCTTGACCTTGAGAGTTGTGTCACTCTGATCGCAATCTCGGCCGGCCGGTTCAAGGTAAGCAATTTCATCGAGAAGGAGTCAACATTGCTTCTCAGCTTGTGGCGGCAACCACATCATCTCTGATGTCCTCCTGGTGGTAGCCGTCTATAAATCGGCAATGACAGGACTCGATGCTTGACATCGTGTAGATGGTATTGCTATTGTTTAATACGATCGACCAGCGGTGGAGCGGAAGCCGATGTGTTCTCCTCTTTTACATGAGTCTCTTGAATGTGGCAGCATGGAATGACCTTCTAGATGATATAGATTTGTCGTCAAATTCCGGCGCCTAGATTCGTCGAGGTCTTTGATTCTTTTCGAGGATGGCGCTGACCCGATTTGTGAAAAACGTCCTTCCGGCGCCTCCGCTGACTGACGACGAGGCTTCGGTCCGTCAATGTCGCGTACTGCGTAAGAGTTGGTGACATCTTACTTTAATGTCACCGGTGGGTACGCCTGCCGATTAGGACTACCGTGGTGGGGGCTATCGTTGTCGTGTAGCGGGGGTTGTTCGTCTACTTGGGGTAGGGGAGGGCTTCTCCGTCGAGAATCGTCTTGGCGTGGTGCAGAGTGCGGAAGTAGGAGAGCGGCGTCCGGTAGCGCGCGCGATGAGAGGCACCCTCTCATCTGTAGCCGAGCAAGTGGTTCGGGAGCGATGGCGTCGTCCGTGCGGTTGGCGCCCGACAAATAGTTCTTCTTGACGTTGACCGGAACCATTTCGAGGAAACTAACATATGTAAACCAAACAGTTTCAGCGAGAGATCGTTCATTTTAAACTATAAAAACTATATATTTAGCGTTATAGAATATATAATTAAGCGGAGAAACGAAATATTTAACGGTTATGAATAATAGGGTTAAGCGGTAAATACTAAAGTTAAGCGCTAAATAAATGTTTAAACATTAAAGACTTATTGAACATTGTCCGTGATTTATTACCTCTTTTTCCATCGATGATGACAAGCTCGTTTCTCAAAGTCTTTGCTTCCGGTGGGAAGTACTTTCGCGTATTACGACGTCAGCAGGTCTTCTTAGAAAGCGGACTTTCTTCGTTGGAATTCATTTCGTGAAACCAGTGACGTTAAAAGCGGCCAGAGCAACCATAATGTACTACCACATGTTGGTCTTCTTCCAGGCGCATCTATCTTGCGCTTTCGGGCGGGCGGCAATGGAATATCCTCCATAAGCGGCAATAAATCGCGCTGCGCCCGTGCGTGTCGCCCGTGATTTGATAGATCATCGGCCGACCCGGCGATCAGGTTCGGAACCGAAGCATGATGTATTTGGAAGAGAGTACATCCCCATGAATGCGCCCATCGGGGTTGAAGCAAATTCTTCTTCTCCCCTCTGTCAGAACTAAGTTGCACGAGTGCTCTTGATGGAGTCTCTGTGTCTCTAATCAGGTCTTTGATAGATCTACAGAAGCCTTGAGCCATTTTGGTTTTCTTCTTACGAAGACCATCGTCGCCGTGTGTGAGACCAAGAACGAGGGCCACGTCTTGAGATTAGGCTTCGAGCTTTCCCGATCACGAATTTGTTAGTGCGTTCGCCATTGCCTTTCGCGAAAATCAAAGAAGGGCCCTCTCTTGGTATATGACTTGACTCGGTATTGACGCAAGCGGTGTCCTTGAATAATCTCGATTAATGGGGTCGTGTGCTCAATTATTTAAGACCCTGGCCGATTGTGAAATATGGCGCCCGTTAACTAGGTTGACGCCGTAATCCACAAACTGCGGTATTGACAAGAACTTAGCGGAAATATAAGGTTTAAGCGGTAAGCTCTCGGTTATTAAACAGAGATATAAAATGAAACAGAGACCCATTTTGTTGTTAAGCAAGAGACGAGAATATGAAACAGGGGAGACAACAAATGTTAAACTGTAACATCTCATTTCTTAAACGTCAACTCATTTCAGCAAAACTACAGCCATATCCAAACGAAACGGGGAAAAGTACATTATAAATAATGCACAAATCATAACAATCGACTATTTCGATAGTGTATACATACGAAAATGCAAAACAAAACAAAACCCCAGCCGAGAAATCTCCCTGCAGACTAACAAAACCCCAGCCGAGAAATCCCCCTGCAGACTTCAATATCTTCCAACAAAAACAGGAGCACAAAACAAAACCGAAAAATCTTTCTTTATAACAGAACAGTTAACATAAAACCATACTCAATACTTTAGAGTGCAAACCCCAGTGATGCCAACTAGTTGCACGCGGGGACTTCTCCTTCGA